>NC_064638.1:215879656-216180370 GCF_023864345.2 Schistocerca serialis cubense
CGTTTCAAATGAGGAAGAACTCCCACCGAGCAAAAGAGCGAAAAATTGGTATATTCTGAATGAGCATAAGCGAACCCACTATATTTGAAAGCAATTGTTGTCGCGTAATCCCCAGCTTCCACGACTAGGCTGTTAACAGGGCTTCTTCGGAAGGCTTCTTTTGCACATCAAACTCCATAGTGATGTATAAAGTCCAGCATCCACAATGCTGAGGCGATGCTGAGATGCGTTGGTCCCCCCTACCTTTGCCCCCCCCCCCCCTCTTCCACAGGCCTAAGGAGCAACCAGCGATCGTCAAAGAGCTTCGCAGTCTTCCTCGAAAGACGTATGCTAAGAAACAAAGAACTCTAGGTCCCCAAAACCATCGCTGCCTATCAGTTCTGCATCAGTAGACGAGTTGAAGATTTTAGAGTCCACCGAGGATTTACATCTAGCAGTCGCGAATCTGCAGCAATGATGGTCATAGATACAAGCGCTCCACTGGCAGACTACTGAAAGCATCCTCCTCCATTAGAATTGCCGCCGCTTTTTCCCCACCTGGCTGAGTTATGACAAATGTTAAGCTTTACACCTGTAATTTGCATTGCCCTTAGTGAACCTGTGCCCCTTCGAACACATATAGAAGCTGTGGCTATAAGGGTTAGGACAACACTGGAAAATAAGATATGCAACATCTACCTTCCTCCAGATGCTGAAGTACCAAAACATATGTTGGGTGCACTAATTTCTCAACTCTCTCACCATTTCTACTTCTGGGTCATTTTAAGATCCATAACCCCTGTTGGGGTGGAACCACAATTACTGTCCATGATAAGGATGTCGAGAATCAAGTCATATTTCATTTTAGCGTCTAGATAAGTGACTGTTTCTGGGGTCTTGTATTCCATAATTTTCTTCTCCTTGTGAAGAACCGTGCAGTCTGGTGAGCAGGCAAGTGGTGCTCTCCAAAGTTGTCTCAGGTGGGAGGAGGCGCACATAGAATATTTGGATGCAATGGACATCCACATTCTCTTCATGTGGCGCTGGAACTGCACTGGGAAGACATGTGCCAAAATTTCCAGCACTTAAAGCACTGCATAGGGGACAGACATACAGTTTTTACATAACACTTGTGTACGATCACCTTCACCTTTCCAGGTAATTTATCATTCTCAAAGGCCAATCTGAAGATACTGGATCTTTAGGTCGCCTTTAGATGTGCAAGACAGGGTGAACACCCTCTCGTTCTAAATTGGCGTATAGTCTCGTCGTCGGACTGTTGTACGTGGTCTCGATGAAAGCCAATCCGCTAGACCATGTTTACACTTTTGGGGGTGAGTGGTGGAGACGAAAATTCCACCCAGCGTGTTACAGATGAACAATGCCTATGACTGTGTTGGGGATTCTGTCTCAATCAGGACAGACCCATTTAGAATTTTCGACAGCGCTGCCACTTCCACAAACTTATCCTCCAGATGTTGTACAAAAAGTGGAGCCCCATCAGTTCCACTATGCGGTAGGTAATGAGGTAAGCATGGCCCTCTTTTAGTTGTAGCCCTACGTTCCTCCCATTGTGTAGGTACCGAGAAGAATGATTTGGGGTCATATGTCTCATCATTGAATTCTACCTTCCCCTTTATTAGAGACCGCTGGGGCCATTTCGTCACCACTTCATTGTAGGTCATCTGCACTGCTGCCAACCACTCCAACCTGGGGCTCTCCCCATGCTCAACAACCAGCCACAGCAAAGACCACCTGGCATGATGGCCATCGCTGGGAGTCCTGATGCCCCAAGCAGACAGGCATCTACTTCTCTGTATACATGGGGAGTTAGTAGCTCAGGCATCATCAGTATAGTCTCTGTGTTGTCAGGCAGCTACAACCAAGTGAGTACTTGACGGCCCAAACATGAAGGACTATGTACCGCACTAGATATTGAGTGGGAGGAAATCCACTACTTTATTTGGGGCAAAAGAGGACAATGGACGAAGTATGGAGATGATGCACCCCATAAGGTGACCAGACCCGAATAGCTGTTTTATGGGGGGAGTTGCAGAGCTATGACAATAATAGGTGCAGAAGGTCACAGCAAACAATAGATAAATGCTCCAACGCATTAGACGTCCCTCCCTTAAGGGTCCACACTTCTGAATTATCTGGAAAGTATGGAGGCCAAATCCTGAAGCGGGACATTAAAACTGAAGGCCGAAAAGTAGAGACTCCTATTAGTCGCCTCTTACGACATGCAGGAGTACCTTCAGCCTATTCTAACCACTAAACCCGCAGGGAGACAGAACACCTACAGTTGAGGTTTCTAGCGCCATCCTTCATATGAGACCTATCTCTGGAGACAATCACAGGTGTGCACTGATGCACCAGACTGGGTTGGGACACAACATTAGTGTAGAAAGTTGGTGTATATTTTCTATATTTTACTTTTTTGGCATTTACATATGAGGTCCTGCCCTCATGTCACACAGCAGGGCCATTTTGAGTACGTATGATTTAGTGTTTCCTCTGAAGAATGCAGATGTGCAGCTATTGTCTCTGTCTACTCCTTTCCCCATGATTTTCGTTAATCAGGGAATTTTCACGAAGACTACTGTATGAAGTTCCTTTAATAGTTCTCTAATCTGGTTAGAAAATCTGTGCCCGCATCTCGTGGTCGTGTGGTAGCGTTCTCGCTTCCCACGCCCGGGTTCCCGGGTTCGATTCCCGGCGGGGTCAGGGATTTTCCCTGCCTCGTGATGACTGGGTGTTGTGTGCTGTCCTTTTCTGAGGGAGATCACAGTTTCAGATGGATCTCGGTTCACTAGCATGGAGGGACGAAGGGGCTTGCAGTGAAGAGATATCTCAGACTAGTGTCAAAGAGAGAAGACCACAACAGTACCGAGAGGGGGGGGTGGGGGGAGGAGATAGGGGAGCCAAATCACGAATGTTTAAAAACAAGGAACATTCCCTGCAGTAACGTCCAAGATCACATCCAACCTAGCCGCCTTTTATTTGAGCTACGATGCTTTTAGTAAATTTTATATTTGTTCTCTAGGAACAAAAGAGATGTGGAGAAGATATCACTACTCCTATTAGTTTACTTCATAGGCTTCTGACACTTCTCTACGGCGAATCTCAGGGTGTTTCACGTGAGGTATTGCGAGGGAATGAGTATCGGAAGGCAGGCGCTAATAGCTACAGTACTGCGCTCTCAGTCTTGGACTTCGGCAGTTTACACATCAGTTTCAGCTGATCTAGAGAAATTAGAAGAGATGCTGGAAAAAAATTATTTAGGACTTCAGACTGAAGGGCCAGTAGCGTCTGCCGCAGAGATATATTAAAACCCTTTTTTCAGATAACAAACAGCCAATGGGAAGGCCTACAGCCATATCATACTGGAAAATACAACAGCATATACTGCCAACGTGGGTCTGACAGTGTTAACAGGCGTTTTAGGTGTTACGAAGCGCGCTTCCATAGCTCAGTCGTCAGTGTGTCTGGCTGCTATTTGAAGGATCCGCCTTCGATTCCTGGCACTGCCAGATATTCTTCTTTGGTGAGAGGTGAGAGGACTGGTAGGGGTCTACCCAGTCTCGTCTGGCCATAGAAGGAGCTACTTGAATGAAAAGTAGCGCCCCCAAGGCCAAGAAAGCCGACAACGGCTGGGAGAGTAGGGTGCTGACGGCACGCTTCCAGTTAATGCCTCTAGCGATGCCATTGCAAAGGATGAAACGGTGGTCAGTCGGTCCTGATTGGTCCATCAGTGCCAGAACGAGAAGCTTTGTTTTTCTTCTTGCCTTGTTGATATGAAGCACACAGAAATGAATCATTTCAGTTTAATGTGTTTTCGGTCGCAGGTTCGAATCCTGCCTCGGGCATGGATGTGTGTGATGTCCTTAGCTTAATTAGGTTTAAGTAGTTCTAAGTTGTAGGTGACTGATGACCTCAGAAGTTAAGTCCCATAGTGCTCAGAGCCATTTGAACCATTTTTAATGTGTTTTCTGTCGTTCCTTAGAAGAGTCAATGTTTACAGAGATGTGTTCTGTCTTTGTAATTTAGAACTTAGAACTATTTAAACCTAACTAACCTAAGGACATCACTCACATCCATGTCCGAGGCAGGATTCGAACCTGCGACCGTCTTTTATTTGTGAAGCATCTTCAGTATCCTGCAATATATGTTTATTAATTCATCCATATAGTAATTACTACGAACAGTAATTACAATTATGCATTATCGTCTTATTCTCTCGTTTTTGTAGGTGAAAAACAAGTTTTTCACTAGTGTTTCCGTGAGATTAAATTACTGTTTGCAGTAACGTACGGTATCTGATGTTACTGATCCGTGTGTGTCACTCTGAAATTATATTACCTGGTTTGCATGCTCCGGATGGCTGATTTTCGACGTTTCTTGAAACACAGTTATTTGAGTGCTTCACTACACTTTACACTCTTTGTTTACAGTGTGTATGGTTGAAACTGTCACCGTGTGTTTATCATTCGTCTCTCGTTTGTTGTGCGGCGTCTATATGTAGTCTGACGGATTCTTTCTCGTTTATGTATGTGTGTATGTTGTTATGTGTGTGAAAGTTTTATCCTGTAAGGGATGTGTGTCTGTGTGTGTGTGTGTGTGTGTGTGTATGTATGTGTGTGTGTGTGTGTGTGTGTGTGTGTGTGAGAGAGAGAGAGAGAGAGAGAGAGAGAGAGAGAGAGAGAGAGAGAGAGAGAGGTGAAGAGAGTGAGATAGATTAATAACTATTTAGTCTTGTTACACGTTACGTCTGTTACTGTTTCAGTGGCTAATGCGATCAGAGTGGTTCACTATAGTTATTTTCACTTCATGATTATATGTTATCAGGTGTTTAGCAAAGGCAGAATAGCTGTCTTTGTATTTCCACCGTCTTATGTGTACTTTATATGGAATTTTGTAATATCTGCCTGTCATTCTCCGAAACACTTATTTGAAATCACATTGTGACTAGTATATACCAAGTCATTGGTATTTTTCTAGTTTGTCTATTGATGTTCATAAATGTGATGGAAGTGTCTTTCTTCTTTTGTAAGCAATGTGTAATCCTTGATTGGCCGGCCGAAGTGGCCGTGCGGTTAAAGGCGCTTCAGTCTGGAACCGCAAGACCGCTACGGTCGCAGGTTCGAATCATGCCTCGGGCATGGATGTTTGTGATGTCCTTAGGTTAGATAGGTTTAACTAGCATAGTATTTGCTGAAATTAGTGATGTTATGTGTGTTACTGTTTTGTGTGTTCGTGTGCATTGCAAAATGGTTCAAATGGCCCTGAGCACTACGGGACTTAACATCTGTGGTCATCAGTCCCCTACAACTTAGAACTACTTAAACCTAACTAACCTAAGGACATCACACACATCCATGCCCGAGGCAGGATTCGAACCTGCAACCGTAGCGGTCAGGCGGTTCCAGACTGAAGCGCCTAGAACCGCAAGGCCACACCGGCTGGCTGTGTGCATTGAAGCGTCTCCATAAAAACAGCAATGTACGGTTTATAAACATATAATTAGTTGTGATTCAGTGTAGAAAGATGGGTCCTGTATTTAGTCGTGCACTAAGCGAACCCCTCACTCCTGTTATCACACTATGCAGAGTCCCTTGACGAAAGTAATCAGAATCTCCAGCGCACCGACGATGTCTTTTCGACGAGACGTCTTACCCAGATAAAGACAGACATATTTCTTTAGAAAAAAAGACTGAATCAGAATGGACGTTCACGCATTTGACAAGTAGACATTCGCACTATTGGTCAATCGATGGACTAGCACGACTTTGTAAGACTTCACTTAAAGTTTATGCAGCGCTTAGTGAGCGTATACTGCTGACAGATCAGTATGAAGTACCAACCAAACATTGCAACGACTATCACAGACTCCTATCCGAGTCCCCTCCTACCAGTCCCGTTCGGTTTTAGAGTGCCACATGTGAGTTTGCGTCCTTGCTACTGAGTCCAGCACAACGCCAGTCACAGCGGAAGCCTTGCACGTGATTCTTCCGGTGCCTCATTCCAAAATGAGGCTATATTGCTCAACGGGAAGGTCTCGTTCACATATTGCGGTAGTGTTGGCACCAGTGAGTGCCAGGTGTCAGCAGTGATGCGCGAGGCGAGTTCCTGTTATGGCTCGGGTGGAGGGCTGGGAGCAAGCAAAGGGGGAAGCCCCGGAGCGCCAGCAGAGCAGAGGGAAATGGAGAGCGGAGGGTGGAGGGCACTGGGGCTGAGCTGCGTGACGCGCGCCAGCGCCCGGAACGCGCTGGAAATCGATAGCCCCTGGCTGTGGCCGCTGTGGCACAGGTCAGGAACCACGCACCTGGCCGAGTGCTTCGCATTACAAGCACGGCCTGGGCCGGCAGAGCAAGGCCCTCCCGTCTAATTAGGTCGCCTCTCTATCAACGCGGCCGCCCGAAATGTGGCCTCTGGCCGAAGACTGCCCCACTGCGATCGAATACGGTAACGCAGCCGCACCGCTCGGTCTCAGGAAAACCGGCGTATTTCACATTACTTTCTCCTCTTTCATCACTACATTTCCTACAAACAGCAATTTTAACGTTGCTCCTCGTCTACATCTACACTACTATTCTGCGATTCACACTTAACGTGCCTGGTGACGGTTCTTCGAACCACCTTCAAAGTATTTCGCTAATACTCCAATCTCCAACAGCACGAGGGATACACAAACACTTAAACGTTTCTATACGAGCTCTGCTTTCTCTTATTCTGGTGATCAATTCTCCCTAATCATTTTGGTGACAGTAAAATATTTCAGTTTCGGGGAAGAAGTTGGTGACGGTAATCTCGTGACAAGCTCTCAGCGCAACGAAAAACACATCTGTGTTAATACACACACCAAAAAAAGTTTTGTATCAACCCGGTTCCCAGAAATCCTCAAGATATATGTTGACTGGAGATATTGTATCACAGACACAGCCTCTTTGACTGGTCAGAGGCGTCACTAAACCCGCCCAAAGATGTTTCTTTGAAAATATGTGGTAAGATGTTATGGGGCCAAACTGCTGAGGTCATCGGTCCCTAAGCCTACACACTACGTAGTCTAACTTTAACTACAGTAACTTACGCTATGAACAACACACAAACACACCTGTGCCCGAGGGAAGACTCGAACGTCCGATGGACGGAGCCGCACGGACCTTGACAAGGCACCGCAGACAGTGCGGCTACCCTACGCCGTGCCCAAAGATATAAGCAAACACGCATTAGCAGCGCCTATTAGACGGAGGGGTCCGACAGCCAATTAGTTCCAGACATTCCACCAGGAAGGAGGTACATGGCTCGCGTTGTCTGCAGTTGTACCATGCCTAGACGGTCAATACCGTGATGCGATCGCGTCCTCACTGTTACTTTGTGCTAGGAAGGGCTGTGAACAAGGAAAGTGTCCAGGCGTCTCGCACGCGCGGTAGCCGAGCGGTCTTCGGCGCCCTGCACGGTTCGCGCAGCTCCCCTCTCGGTGGTTCGAGTCCTCCCTCGTGCAAGGGTGTGTGTGTTGTCCTTAGCGTAAGTTAGTTTAAGTTTGCTTAAGTAGTATGTAAGCTTAGGGACCGATGACCTCAGTAGTTTGGTCCCATAAGACCATACTACAAATTTCCTATTTTCAGCAGTCTCGGAGTGAAACAAAGCGATATTGTTCGGACATGGAAGAGATATAGAGAGACAGGAACTGCCGGTGGCATGCCTCACTCACGCCGCCCAAGGACTACTATTGCAGCGGATGACCGATATCTACGGATTATGGCTCGGAGGAACACTGACAGCAACGCCACCATGTTGAATAATGCTTTTCTTGCAGCCAAGGGACGTCGTGTTACGACTCAAACTGTGTGTAATAGGCTGCATGATGCATAACTTCACTCCTGATGTCTATGGCAAGGTTCATCTTTGCAACCACACCATTCAGCGCGATACAGATGGGCCCAACAACATGCCGAATGCACTGCTCAGGATTGGCATCACGTTCCCTTCACCGATGGGTGTCGCGTATGCCTCCAACCATACAATTTTCAGAGACGTGTTTGGAGGCAACCTGGTCAGGCTTGGTTCAAATGGCTCTGAGCACTATGGGACTTAACATCTGTGGTCATTATTCTCCTAGAATTTGGAACTATTTAAACCTATCTAACCTGAGGACATCACACACATCCATGCCCGAGGCAGGATTCGAACCTGCGACCGTATCGGTCACGCGGTTCCAGACTGAAGCGCTTAGAACCGCACGGCCACACCGGCCGGCGCAACCTGGTCAGGCTGAACGCCTTAGACACACTGTCCAGTGAGTGCAGGGAGGTGGAGATTCCCTGCTGTTTTGGGGTGCCATTATGTGGGGCCGACGTACGCCTTTGGGGGTCATGGAAGACGTCGTAATGGTTGTACGATACGTGAATGCCATCCTCCGACCGATAATGAAACCATATCGGCAGCATATTGGCGAGGTACTCGACTTCATGGGCGACAATTCGTCCCCCCCCCCCCCCCACCCAATTGTACACATATTGTGAATCTTCCCTCAGGATAGCAACACCGCTGGACTAGAATAGCCAGAATGTTCTCCAGCCATGAATCCTATCGAACACGCCTGGGATAGATTGAAAAGGCTGTTTGTGGACGACGTGACTCATCAAGCACTCTAAGGAATCTATATCGAATAGCTGTTGAGGAGTGGGACAATCTGGACCAACAGTGCCTTGATGAACTTACGGATAGTAATCCACGACGAATACAGGCATGCATCAATGCAAGAGGATGTGCTACTGCGCCGGTGAGTACAGCAATCTGGACCACCACCACTGAAGGTCTCGCTGTGTTGTGGTACACCTTGCAATGTGTGGTTTTGATGGGCAATAAAAAGAGCGGAAATGATGTTTATGTTGATCTCTATTCCAATTTTCTGTACAAGTTCCGGAACTCTGGGAACCGAGGTGATGCAAACCTTTTTTAACCCATCTCGCTTATTATAACACTTACACTCTCCCTGCCATATTTCGAGACAGTACAAAACGAGGTATAGTTCTATGACTTTTCCGATGTTGTCCGTTAATTCTGTCTGGTAAGAATGCCAGACCGCACAGCAGTACTTTAGCAGAGGGCTGAGCAAGTAGTACGGGCAGTCTCTTTTCTAGAAGTGTTGCGTCTTCTATGTGTTCTTCCAATAAAACTCAATCTTTCTCACAAAATTACCTATGTGATCGTCCCAGTTTAATATACATGGAAATTGTTCGAAGTTTGGAATATAGACAACCATGAACTGTGTAACGGAATGATGACAATAGAAATGTATACCCGTCCGTGACTCGAACCCGGATTTTCCTCGCGCACGGTCGCCTTACCATTAGACTATCGGAGCGCGCTGCTCAGTCACACATAAGCTTTCATGCGTCATCAACCATATTTCTACACGCTGCACTCGTACGTCCATTATGTACATTCCCATGCAGGGGAGACATTTTAATTGAGAGTCGCTTGCCTGGTTTCGGCGGATAAATAGAGCGTGTGCGTCCATGTATGCCTGAATGGACGCTGTGTCATACTTCTGAACAACATTGCCATGCTCTATTTATGAATGGACACCGGGCAATCGAGTTTCAATTAAAACGTCTACCCCGTGTGGAAATATAAATAATGATGTACGGGCCGGCCTGTGTGGCCGAGCGGTTTTAGGCGCTTCAGTTGGAACCGCGCGACCGCTGCGGTCGCAGGTTCGAATCCTGCCTCGGGCATGGATGTGTATGATGTCCTTAGGTTAGTTAGGTTTAAGTAGTTCTAAGTTCTAGGGGACTGATGACCTCCGATGTTAAGTCCCATAGTGCTCAGAGCCATTTGCACCATTTGAATGATGTACGAGTGCACGATGTTGCTAAATGATTGATGAAATATAGAAGTTTGGTTCTCTCTCGGATAGCCCAAGGCGACCGCTCATGATAAACAGGGGATTCAAAAATGGTTCAAATGGCTCTGAGCACTATGGGACTTAACATCTGTGGTCATTATTCTCCTAGAATTTGGAACTATTTAAACCTATCTAACCTGAGGACATCACACACATCCATGCCCGAGGCAGGATTCTAACCTGCGACCGTAGCGGTCACGCGGTTCCAGACTGAAGCGCCTAGAACCGCACGGCCACACCGGCCGGCAAACAGGGGATTCAGTCGCGAATCCTGGTCACTCCGTTATACAAGTGATGGTTATCCATATTCGCAGCTGCGAACACATTTCGTGTATTTAGTAACACAGGCAGACAGACACGGCTATACTGTTCAAAAAAATGGCTCTGAGCACTATGGGACTCAACTGCTGTGGTCATAAGTCCCCTAGAACTTAGAACTACTTAAACCTAACTAACCTAAGGACAGCACACAACTCCCAGCCATCACGAGGCAGAGAAAATCCCTGACCCCGCCGGGAATCGAACCCGGGAACGCTATACTGTTCCTATTTAAATTGTTCTTAAGAGCAATTTCTAGGGATTCGGTTGAATTGACAGCCATTAAATTTCCCTCATTTATCATGTAATCGAAATATAGCGAATTTCCTGCTGTACGCAAGCGGATGACCACACAGTTTCTCTTATGCAGAGGTAATTGCCGCTTTTCGCGCCATTGAATTATTGTGTCAAAATCATTTCGCAATTGTTTTTGTTTTTCTGATGACTTTCCAAGACGATACCGCATCATCCACAAACAATCTAAGAGGGCTTATCAGATTGTCACCTACATCATTTACATAAACTGAGAGCAACAGCGTGCGTCTAGAAGTCTCTCGAGGAACGCCGCATGTCACTTATTTACTCCTCTATTTGTTTTTCCACATATTACGGCGTTCTACGACCTTTCTGATAGGAAATCACGAATTCAGTCACACAACTGAAGAGTTATTTCATAGGCCTGCCGTTGTATTACAGGGCTCTTGTGATGAAATCTATATATATGGGATCTATTTGCGATACCCTGGTCTGGAACCGCGCTGCTGCTACGGTCGCAGGTTCGAATCCTACCACGGGCACGGATTTGTGTGATGTCCTTAGGTTAGTTAGGTTTTAGTAGTTCTAAGTCTTGGGGAGTGATGACCTCAGATGTTAAGTCCTATAGTACTTAGAGCCATTTGAACCATATTTGCGATCCCTGTCTATGGAAATGATCACTTAGTGCGGCTAAGAGCTAGCTGGAATTCAAGAGGACGATATTTTCTGAATCCGTGCTATGTGTCAATAGATCGTTACCTTTGAGGTAATTAATAACGTACGAACACAGTGTATGCTCTCAAACCCCACTGAAAATCAAGTCCAGTGATATGGATCTGAAATTCAGCGGATTACTTGCAACGTGACAACTAATCGTACAGGCTTTTTGTGAACTTCTCTTTTAGGTGTGGGTGGTACGACTGGACCTGTTAGGAGGATAGTTGGCGTTGCTTTTCGGTCCTAAGGCTCCTGTAAGCTACTGTCTGTAGTAAATGGATTCTGAAGTTTGTGTGATCCATGAAATTACTGGCCCCTTAAACTTATTGCCGGGTATTAATAATTTCTAGTGGAAGGTTTTGACCAAGCAGTAAAAATTAGCACGCAACGGAGAACGCAGAATTTCTTTTTTTGAACTACTATAGAAGGTACCTTACAGAGCTTACTAGGCAACATATATAGCTTTACGTGACAATTAACTGAAACCCTCAGCTGCCGACAGGTGTTGTTGATATACCTCGAAGGGGCCAGCTGAAAATGTGTGCCTCGACCGGGACTTGAACCCGACATCTCCTGCATACAGGGCAGACCCTCCATCCATCGGAGCATACAGGGCAGACCCTCCATCCATCGGAGCCACCGACGACACGGATGAATAGCGCGACTGCAGGGACTTATCCCTTGCAAGCCTCCCATGAGACCCACATTCGCAACTGTCCAGAATCTACATACGTAATGTTCCTAATAGATATTTTGCCCATCCACTCATTACTCGCGCACACTAAGGTGAATGTTCTTTCGAGAACAGTTTCTATCTTCATATATAGTTAAAGGCTACCTTGCCATTGACCTTCGTTTGTGCGAATGCGCACAGGTTGCCCGAACTCTTACGGGGACCGTCCCCTTAGTATGCAAGAGTAAAGAGCGGATGGGCAAAATATGTATTAGGAACATTACATATGTAGATTGTGACAGTTGCGAATGTGGGTCTCACGGGAGGCGTGCAAGGGATAAGTCTCAGCAGTCGCGCTGTTCAATTGTGTTGTCTGTGGCTCACATTGATAGAGCGTCTACCATGTAAGCAGGAGATCCCGGCTTCGAGTCCTGGTCGGAGCACACATTTTCAGCTGTCCTCATCGGGATATATCAACAACACCTGTCGACAGCTGAGGGTTTCACTTAATTATCATTTATTCTATAGAAGCTGCATGGCCATCCATGGTATATGTTCTTTCGAGAACAGTTACTATCTTCATATATATGTATATAGATTTCATTATATTAATTTTGTTACCCATGATTCGACAGAGGTTTCGATTTTGAGCTATTCTCTATAATGAGGGAGTAAATAATTAGCAAAAGATACGGCTTAAAAGATATTTATACAGCATTAATGGCATTTAAACCACTGGACTTATTTCTATTACAATGAACATGGTCACAATTGGTCTCGCTAGTTAACATCGTTCAGCTCCGCCACGTAATTACGGAATAGGAGACTGGAGCGCAGACCCGGCTTCAACGTAATTTTCTACGAACACACAATTACACGGAAACCCATGCTCATTGTATTAAATTGCTATTGGGCACGCAAAACAAGTTGAGAAAAGACGCTACAAGTGAACTGGGTCAGGTTGGAAGAGAATTTCAGAAGTCTTTGTCAAGTCAAAGGGCATTCAAATCAAATTCTTTGCTAAATGTACGAGCTTAAACCGTGTATATTAGGTAATGCACAACAGTGCCAACAAATCAAATAGTTATGGGGGATCGCACGAAACATTATCACTTCACACGTGACCAAGTTTCAGTGGCCAACAAAAAACCAGAAAAATACGAAAGCACAAGATTATTCTTTTGCTATTTACACTCGCGCAGCATCGTATGGTTATCCATCGTTTAAAATAAATTTTCAGTCCGAAATCACACAAAGTCAATGTGGCGGTTGCTCCGACCTACCACGTGGCGTGAAAACATGTCCACAAAGTAACACATAGAAAATAAATAAAAATCTCCCAAAATATTACTGAAAATTTAACAGAATGTTAAAACACATTTAATGGGGGGATTTCCGTTAAGCGGAGAGCAATAATGACGACCGTGGGATTAAGGCCCATGGTGCTGGCGTAACGAAAGTCCAAACGTAAAATTCAACTGAAATGTGAATAAACCGTGAAAATAAACTCCCTTATGGGGATTTAGTGGTTATCTTGCATCTGATTTGAACAACTGGACAGATTTTACAAAATCTAATACCTTTGTTACTTTACCAAATCGAGAGCTGCGTCCCCACGTCTGTTCAGTGCCGGGTCCCAGGAGCAAAACGAGACCGGACACCTCGCCTAACCGAACTGGGGGAAGATTCGCCAACCTAACAGAGCCGAACCGCGAGACTTCGCGACCTCTTTGACCTGACTTGCCCACCATCTTTACTAAACTTGCTCACGTTTAGGGGTTGGTACTATCCTACCACAGAACCATTCTACACATGCACGGATACGACCTTTGACCAAGCTTTCTGCTACATCATTAACTATCTCAATCACACAAACCAGGTCGCATTAAGAAATGGCAACTAGGAAATGTGGCACACATAAAATGAAAGACTGAATAAATAAATTAATAAACACTTGGTCCATTCTCTTCTGTATGTTACCCTAGTAATTACTTCTGCTGAATTAAAAGCACTCGCAATAGTTCTCATGTGCCAGGTTTTATTCAAGAAAATATGGAACGGGACAACAAGTTTCGTTTCATACTCCCACTTGCTTTCATGAATACCGTACTGTGCAGTTTTCCAGTCTTTAGTAACGGACCCTCTGTCGGGCGAGCGGTTGGATATGACGGATAAGTGTGTGGCTATTGTACCAGCGTGCAGTGAAAGGACTCTAACTGATATGCTATCTGGACTGACAAAACTTGCTTTTATTAAGTGTTACAATATGCTTTGCTACAACGGAATATCCACTTTTAAGTTACGCATGTTGGCTGTTGCTCTTCATTCGAAATCTGGAATATTTACCTCAATTTTTTTAATGAAAGATTTGTTGGCTGATTTGGGGGAGGGGACCATTGGAGTAAGGAAGGTTGGGAAATCAAGTGCCGTGCTATTTCAAAGGAACCAACCCGGCATTTGCCTGAAGCGATTTGTGGAAATCTCGGAAAACCTAAATCAGGATGGCCAACCGCGGGTTTGAACCGTCGTCCTCCCGAATGAGAGTCCACTTTCCTAATCACTGCGCCACCTCGCTCGGTTTTCGTGAAGGAATTAGTAGCCATTGTCGTTAATAACTCTTCTTTAGGAGCGTTGTCATCGGTAATATTACCACTGATATTAGACAGTGACGGTATTGACTGTGTCTTGCTCCTGGTATAGTTCACATGCCACCTAAATATATTTGGGTTTTCTGTTTGTAACGGTTCTGGGCTGTCCTTTTTACGATTTTCTTCACTTTCAGTTCCATAGTATTTTATTTTCTATTTTTGAAGCCTTCAATTCTCCTACCTCTTGCTTATCGTCTCTTCTGTACCTAACTACTACACGAAAGATGCTCTATAATCTGATTCCCGTTTTGTAGTCTTTGCCTTCCCCCAGTATTTCCCATAAAGTCGTTTTCATTTTGTAGCGGAACTTTTAAAAATCCTCTAAGCGTACTCCTACCAGCCACACCAGGAGATGGTCAAATCTTATATCTACCGACTACCGCAACCTGGAGCAGCAGGCTGCGGGGCCATAATCTCGCTCTGGTAACATTTGTCGAATTAATTTTTGCTGTTTTCAGTTTTACGAAGGGAACGACTTGAATGCAGCCATTAGAGTCTAATGCTGGCAGCGTGAAGAAATGGGCATGTTCGGCATTAGGAAATCTAGGAACAGTGTAAGAGTCGAAGTACTATAGTACAGGTGACCAATGTTAACACTAATTTCTTATATTTTTCGTACTTTGTAAGTAGCTGCTGCGAAGGATGTGGTTAACTCCACATCATGGCTGTAAGGTACTGGACGAGAAGATAGCGAATTAGCTCTCTGTCTTTCTTGTGTAAGAATAACCTGTCCCAGCAATTTGATTGTTCCATTTCAGAGCTACCATTCCTTTGAAGTCATAGTCTAGTAAAGGGGGGTGTTCCACAATCAGGCACACGGTCACAAGATATGCCTGTGGTGCGTGATTCCTCGC
Source organism: Schistocerca serialis cubense (assembly GCF_023864345.2). Classification (NCBI taxonomy): domain Eukaryota; kingdom Metazoa; phylum Arthropoda; class Insecta; order Orthoptera; family Acrididae; genus Schistocerca; species Schistocerca serialis. The sequence goes on from NC_064638.1 coordinate 215,895,014, forward strand.
AATCAACATCCTGCATTATAGCTATCCGACCTCCATGATAGTTGTAGATTGAGAATGGAGATCAAATTATAGTCCTGACAAGAAATCAGAAGGGTCCGATGACCGTAGCAGTCTGGTCCCTTTAATCCCCCAAACAAACCAACCAACGAAAGTAGATGTTACAATCTCGCTATTTCTTAACTTATCTAGTCACATTGTTGAAAATCTAATTACTACTTTCCTATTGCAACTCTGCCACTATGCTTCCATCTCACACGGAATGGAATGTTTAAGGGGGGGAAGGGCTCTTTTACGTTTCCGACTATTACTCCCGTGCCATGTCATCGTAGTTTATTCACGCATCACGCATGTGGGTCGATGTCGCTTCCTGCCCCCACCCCCTTCCGCCACCTACCCATCCCTGTGATCAAGCAACTCGTGGACATAAAACACGAGGGCTAAAAAAGCAGGAGCGCCCTTTGCCGTAGATTTCGTAGAATGAATTTGTGCGGTACCTGGTGGTTCCAAACTAGCTAAAATCTTGGTAGCACTTCACTCCGGAAGGGTGCGATTGCTTTCAAATTGGATGCGGTATAAAGATATCATTAGAGCAAGGTAGAAACATCTGTTGGTCCCTTCAGTGTCAAACGTTATCAAGAAAGTCATCCTGTCGCTTATGTCTCTATTAGCTGTCTTTTTAGACTCCGCGATGTGTAGTAATCAAACCCCTAATGAAAGGTTTGGTTTCATTGACGTCCTTCGTAACACCCGATGAGGGCTGTACGTGCCGATGCTGAGTGGCAGTGTCTGAAATGTTTTCTCGGCCACTAATAAGAAAACCTTCCGGTTTCAACGATGGGCGTCGCAGTTTTGACCTCCACAGGAAGGGTAAAATGTGTGTAACACAGGCTTAACGACCTTCCAATCGGGCGACACATCCATGATGCCGTTGGGCAAAAATGTGGAGAAATCTGGTGCCAATTTGATGAACCTCCGAGCTATGGTCTTTTCTGCACATGTGTCGACACCTCGCTTTTTGACGTATCACCGAACCCGAGCATGAAGGCGCAGGAAGCACCGTTGCAGAAGAAGGTTGTAGGCACCTTTAAGCCAAGTTTCTACCGTCTGGGGTGGAATGAGACACTATTAGAGGGCTTCGAAAAAGTGTCCCTTTAATTCCGTTGCGCAGTGTAGAAGGCCAAGTGCTTTATCCATACATCTATTATACCTAATAAAATACAATCCCGAATAAAATTAAGACACTACGAAGTGATCATTCTTATGTAACTCCGAAATCCTGTAAGTATTTGGAACGCATTTTCAGCATTCATAGTAAAACGCATTTCCGTTGCTACCAAAGCGTTCCGAAACTACACATGAGGTAGGTCGTTGTAACACACCTGATTCAGAAATCACAGGAATATTAGTGGATAATTTTTCCAAAATAGTAATAATTATCTTTCATTTCACATCCATTACAGTTAGGTCGGTATAGTTGGTTCCTGCCCTTAACCAGTGGCATCGTCCGACATATAACGACTGTACGACTGTGTCGGATTGGGTGTTAACACTTGTATATACACTGTTTGTATCGTAAAATAATTACAATGACGTCTGAGTCGACGTGCCACTTAATATGTACGATCATAAGAGGTACGTCGTTGCTTCTTCGGCACAAGGCTGTAAAAATTTCAAATGTTAATTTCAGGAAGTATCGAATATGCTAGTGCGTATTGAAATAACCTAATTCAGTGTGAAGGCACTGGAACTCATAAATAACATATGTTGATGCAGACATAGTCCTCTTTGTTATTTACTTTTGTGCAATTATACTTCTGTGTGTATTAGATGTAAACATATTGACCAATGGTAAAGACAGCCAACTACCTTGCTGCAGTGGTAACACCGGTTCCCGTCAGATCACCGAAGTTAAGCGCTGTCGGACTTGGCTAACACTTGGATGCGTAAGTGTGCGCTTTGCCAAGCGTTATTAGCAAGCAGGGTACACTCACAACGTATGAGGCAAATTGAGGAGCTACTTGATTGAGAAGAAGCGGCTCCGGTCACGAAAACTGAGTCGGCCGGAGTGGCCTAGCGGTTGTAGACGCTATAATAGTCTGGGACCGCGCGACCGCTGCGGTCACAGGTTCGAATCCTGCCTCGGGCATGGATGTGTGTGATGTCCTTAGGTTAGTTAGGTTTAAGTAGTTCTAAGTTCTAGGGGACTGATGACCTCAGCATTTAAGTCCCATAGTGCTCAGAGCCGTTTGAACCATTTTGAACGAAAACTGATACCGGCTGGGAGAGCAGTTTCCTGACCACGCCTACCGTCCATAACCGTATCCAGTAATGCCTATACTCAAAGAATGACGCGGCGGTCGGTCAGTACCGGTAGGATCTTTCGAGATCTGTTCAGAAGAAATTTAGTTAGTAGTAATGGTAACCAGTGTTGAACTCTACCTACATATTAGTGTTCTGCTGTAATGTGTTTACTCGTGACAAATAACTTTTTTCACAAAACCAACAGAATGTCTTCGGCCGTTTTCCTCTAGTGCTTGTAAAGAGCAACTGTGGCGAAAACGCTTTTATAGTCCAACAGGCCACAGTATGTGTGAGCAAACACTTGAAAACCGAACCCAGTCTTCCAGCAGAACCGACTTAAAGAACCTGGGGCTGATTCAACACAGCAGGCGGCTTCACAAAATCATACGTTTGACGTGTTAGTACACATCTACATCAGCAAGTTAAGAACTGTCCTGTTGTGGAACAACTAAAAACACTTATTCGAATAAAAATCGTAACATAACACTGTATTTAAACGGATTAAAAACAATACAATGATTTCTCCTGGACACATGCATATTCCTTACACCATAGAGATAGTCCTAAAAATTTATGCTTCTTAATTTTTTATAGCTTTGAAAATACTTGGCGAATTTACTACTAAAAACGTGGGTGCATGCAGTGCATAACTGATTCGTGAACAGTTCACTTTACTGTTATCTACTGCATCCGGTAACTAGTTTTTCGGTTTTAAATTCTACAAACATTTTCATAACTATTAAAAATTCACAAGCAGAAATTTTCAGAAGTATCTGTATCGTATTAGGAATCTGTATGGGGCTAGGAGAATTTATATCTACTTTCAGTCCATTTAAAAAACTTGTTGTGTTAAAAATTTTATGTTTAAGTAATTATTTTATGTCTTTTAGTATTCTTTGTGTAAATTTTTTCAAAAGATCTCATTATTGTGATGAAATCATGACAGACACATGTGGTAAATTTCAGGAGTCTTTCAATTTCTCTTCACCTGAGTGAACCAGTACATATCGCAAATACAGGCCTCAATGGTAAAAATTAGAGAGAATCGAGCTCACACGCGGACTTAGCATTAACCGTTATTACCTTGAAAGTTTCGCACGTGGATCGGGAAAATGGGGAAACAGCATTACTACCCAAAGTATCCAATCACGAGACACGAGAGTTGGTTAATATTGCATTGTCGTCGAGTTTTGAGCTATGTTGAAAGTTCCAAGTTCGTGAATTATTATGAAATGATAGTGGCAAACAAAGTACCCTCCGCCACAGGCTAGACAAGAAAACTAGTTAATATTTGCATTGTCACTGATTTCTAAAGGAAGACACTTTTCGGTTTTTACAGCCGGATAATGTAGTAATCTTCACGCAATAGTTCAATGGACCAACAGGTTACCATCTTCTAGTGAACAAGCTGATGCACAGTCTCGCGAGGAACGTGAGTTTTCAACGAAGTAGGCGGCTCGTTTAAACACCGCGGCCGGCCCACACTACGTGTGCACGGACAGGAGCGCAGTTGCCCACAAACGCATGTGAACTGACAGAGCGCCAGCGAAAGAAATAGGAAAACGGTTATACCGGTAGCAGAACAATAAAGTAATTATAAGAATCTGCTGCTCGAAATGAAGACATATCAGATGAAATCGGACTCCACTATTTAATTATTAATAATATTATCAGTTAATCGAATTTCAATAGATTGTTTTACAACACATTCCCAGTAGAGGGAAGAAGGAGCGATCATTACACACCATCTTATGTCCCTCATTAAGACAGTGTTCTGACATTACGAATTTCTCTGGCTGGAGTAAAGGAGTGCGACGATGGTGTTCTACACATTGGTCCTGAATAACACTGATAGTTTGACCAGTATTAGACAACTACCAACGACCAGGCTTTTGTAAAGGCTTGAGAGATAGGCTGCCTGGGAACGGGCTGGTTTCTCTTTCGAGGATGGGGGATGTTGACAGCAGCAGAGGCGGGTCCTGGTAGAAACACAACTTTTTTTAAGTTCTTCACTAATGCGTACAGTCCAAACACTCTACCGATTGTGCTCCATTCTCTGGCGCGGTCCGGAATTCCCTCGTAACAGTCCGGCGTCGTAGCTGCAGCCGTCGACGTATGGCGGGTTGTGTGCATGCGCTCCTCGAGAGACATAGCGCTGTGCTGACGTCTCCGGTATACGAGGCGAGCTGAGACGGCAGGATGCGGCAGCGCTGCGGTCACCGGTGGTCACCAGGTAATCTCTAATACGGAAGGTCGCGTCGTTCCAGTGGCACGGCGATGGCGGTGCACACAGTCGAATTCTGGACCAACGGTGAGAAGCAGGGGTGGCACGCATGTTGAGGTGTTGCCTGCCCGGACTTGTCACACAGGCTGAGTTTCCCGGCTGACACACGGATCGGACGGGTGTGGCCCTATCGTGCCCGAACACGACGTACTTGGCTGGGACAGCACTTAAATGCTGGTTCCCGGCGATGAATAGGATGAAAGGCTGCGTTTTTGGGCCACGGCAAACCATCTGGAACAGGGCGTAATCGTCGACGAAGCAGAAGTCAGTGGAGCCGGAGCGGCTTCACGAGGGCTGAACCCGGCCACTGAAACCTGGGTCCGCGTAACGGAATTGTCGCTGCTGCTGAGGGTTGCTGATGAAGCAGGAGCGACGGCCGGCTGCGGCCTATGTCCGTGGCCTGTGGACTGATTTCGGCGCTCGTGGTCCGATGACACGAGAGCCGATCGCGCAGTTCAGCATCTGCTGTCCGGCTGCGTCCTCGTTGCAGTCCTGGGCCCTGACTTCTGCTCCAAGTTCTTCTATAGACTTCTCCCGTTACACTCCGGCTTTCCTCAGTCCCAAGGCGTATATCACTGGTGCAAAAAGACTTTTTTTATGTCACATTTTCTTAAACTTTTAGAGGACATACCCCCAGCAAAAAGTAAAATGCAACAGATGCACAAGTATCCTATGATGATAACTTACACAAAAACAGAAATGACTGCAAAATATCTTGTATTTAAAATCGGCGTTTCCATCCCTTCTTCAAACTGATTGCACTGTAAGGATTATAAAATGTACAAAGATTAAACTGTAAAAGCGCGATGTCTTACCCATGTGCTGCAGTTGCAGACGTAATTCGTAGCTGCGTGGTGTCAAGACGATAAGCGCTGCTAGTGGCTTTACCGCCACGCGTTAAATATTGATTGACAGCGAGCCAGTTTGCTGCATTACGTCAGCTGCAGACAATGGGATCTTACTTTACGTAAAAATATTTATGAAATGCAGATGAAGTATAGCACTGACACTACAATTATGTGTACATCAGTATAGAAGAGCTGTTGCTTACATAAATTACGCAGGTCGTTAATGAATACAAGTGCACCATACACAAGTTTGTGCTAACTTGAGGTGCTTGTTGCTACTTCAAGGCAACGCCGTTTCCATGGCAATGGCGACGTGTTGGCCGTTGCATGTCAATGAGCATGCTGTAGCATGCCGATGCCGCGGCGTCGCTATGTAGTGGCTACTGTCGCACAAAGATGTATACAGACTACGCTGTTCCAGTGCACACGTTGTCAAAGACACTGTTGTAGAACACTGTTTCCTAGGCAATGCTGTTAGTTCCTATTTGCGTCCAAAGATGAATGTATTCTACGCTAATCCCATGGAGACGTTGTCCCGGTGGCCGTTACTTTGAATTGGTGTTTTAATTTAAACTTTCAACGTTGTGTTTAGAGAATACTGTGATTTATAAAAGACTGGAAGATTTAGATGACATTTTCAGTAATCATGTGTGGCTGAAACAATGTAGCATGAGAGCAAAAATAATTTTTAGATAAGTAATTAAAATTTGTAATAAGAGCTTGTGGCTATTTCAGTCGCAATATACAACGTTGTTTTAAAAGGTTTTTTCCTCTTACAACGTATAGTACCATTATTCGTAAAGGATTTAGTAAATAAAATATAAAATAGTGAGGGAGTCAATTGGTAAAAACTAAATACCCAAAATCTAATATGTTCAATCGAACATTTAAAAAAATCTATTAAATGAGAAAAAAAAAGCAGAAATACTTTCTCACATTATTTCTTTAAAAAGATCGCAAAAGTTCGTTCCGGGCAAATCGAATCAATCATTTGGAACAACATAAGAATTATTTTTTCTCCGAAACAATATTTCAGGCCCCTCAAGAGCGTTTAAGAGCAATCCCTTTGGGGTTGTGTGTAATATTTCAAGAAAGGTAGCGAGGTCACCTTCTGCATGTTTCTCATTCATAAGGTGCTGTGCAAACATCAGCTTATTTCGTAAGTCCCCTGAGGTCTATTCCTTAAAATGCGTTTTAAAATTACATCCAGACTGCCCAATGTCCATTTTATGGCAATTACTACAGGTAACTTTAGATACACCTGAGAAAGATAAATGTTTATTGGCGTTTCCTATACTGTTTCTTAATTTATTTAAATTGATGCTTTCCGGTAACAAGACAGTTGAGAGTTTGGCATTCTTGAAAGGTGTGTTAGTTCTACTGTAAAATTTTTTCCATATACACTATTTTTCAGCATTTGTTTTGATGGTAGTTTGTGATTTTTTGATTTTACTGGTATAGGGAATCTACGATTTTGGGGTAATAGTTATTAATATAAACAACTTGCTTAAAAGTTACACCTTATTTATGTTGCTGGTTAAGTGGAATTGATAATTTTATCATCCTATGATACATAGAGAGAAAAAAACTTTTTTATATCAGCGGGTAGCCACATTTTGCATAAACGATTGCGTCTGTCATAGAAAGTAACATCAAACAACCATAAATTACCATAAAAATAAACACACTACATAAAGTGGGCTAAAAAAATTACGGAACTTTGTCCACTAAATTTCGAAATAAAATTCTTCCACCGCCGTTTCTACTTCCGGAAGCAGTCTTCGTTCGCCTCTTGCTGGATCGCATGAAACGCCGTCTGCGAATTTTGTCTCGTGTATCTCTGCAAATCTTTGACTTTTCAACGCAGTTTTCTACTTCGTAAATGAAAAAGTTCACAGGGTCCAGGTCTAGACAGTATGGAGAATGTGGCAGTATCATGATTTCGTTTTCTTGTGCAATAGTCACGTACCAACACAGATGAACGTGTGGGTGCGTTATCGTTCAAGTGCCACATTCCAGGCCGGTTGCTGCTCACATTGTCTCGCGGGCGTCGCAACGCGTCCCGATGTTACCATCTATTAACACTTTGTCCCTGTGGAACGAATTCATGATGTACTAATCATTCACATTCAAAGAAAACTATCAGCATGACTTTGAGGTTTGACCTGACCTGACGAGCTTATTTTGATCTTCGAGAACGTTTTCCGACCTTGGTCTCAACTTCATAACCGTACACCCACGTGTAATCACTAGTCATGATTCTCTTAAGGCACATCTCGTTCTCATTTGCACGATCCTAAATCTCATTACAGATTGCGAGGCGAAGGTCTTTCTGGTCTTGACTCATGAGCCGTGGAATGAACTTGGAGACTACACGATGCATTCCAAGCTGCTGTGTCAGAATTTCGTAACATGAACGTTACATTCTTCTGCAGTCTCTCGGCTAGTGAGTCTACGATTGGGACGGACAATTCCGTTGACGTTTCTGCCAAGGGTGTCTTCGGTAGACGTTGAAGGGCTTCCTGAACGAGGGTCATATTTAACTTCTGTCAGGCCATTTTTAACGGCGTGAAACATGCATAACACGCAATACCGCTTAAGCACTCATCATCGTAGGCTTCCTGCTTCATTTAGAATGTCTCTGTAAAAGTTTTGTCGAGCTTCATGAAAATTTAATAGAGAGGAGTTACTCCTCTAGCTCTACCACCTCTAAATTCGCAAACTGTGAGACACAACGTTCTATTCAATACAACAATGAACAACAACTAACAGACTTACAACAATGAAACTTCTGGCAGTTACATATTAAACTCAGGCTTATGCAGGGATGCCAATTTGATTTCGGTCCAACACACCACTGGCGTGAAATTATGAAGCTCCGTTTATTTATTTATTTATTTGCTTTATTAACAGACCTACTATATGGAAAGAGTTGGCAGTAGAATTAACAGACTTCTCAACAATACCAACTTCGCAATTCCCTTATTAGTCGCAAACACCCTTTCAAACTAATTAAGACGCTTGTTGGAAATGCCAATGAACGTGTTTCTCGCTCAGGTGTATGGAAGCTGACCTATGGTGACTTACAATTAATGTACATTGGACAGATTGCACGTAATGTTAAACCGCGTTTTAAGGAACGTTTTCAGTCTCACGAAATAAATCAATTTTTGGGTACCGCTTTATAAATGAGGAACATATACAAGGTGACGTTGCCAAGTGGCTTGAAATATTATACACACCCGAAGGATTTTTCTTGAGCACACTTGATGAGCATGAAACTTTTATTCACTGGAAAAATAATTCTTCAATTCTTTTAATTCAAAAATTAGATTTTCACGTAACAGTCTTTATATGTTGCATGAGAAATAACTTTAAAAACGTCGCTACATATATTTTACGACTGACAGTCCATGGAAACGGCGTCGCCTTAAAGTACCAACAATCGCCAGCAACTGGCGTTCAAGGTTCGCACAACCTTTTCTATTGGTAAATTTGTGCCGGCCGCGGTGGTCTAGCGGTTCTGGCGCTGCAGTCCGGAACCGCGGGACTGCTACGGTCGCAGGTTCGAATCCTGCCTCGGGCATGGGTGTGTGTGATGTCCTTAGGTTAGTTAGGTTTAAGTAGTTCTAAGTTCTAGGGGACTTATGACCTAAGATGTTGAGTCCCATAGTGCTCAGAGCCATTTTTTTTTTGGTAAATTTGTATTTAAAGTTTATTTAAAGTCAAGCAGTTATGCTAATGACCTGCAGTATTTATTTAAACAGCAGAATTTGTATAACGAAATACATACAATTGCATTCTTAGTTTTATACTTCGTTTGCACGTGATAAATATTCTTTTATAAAGTAAGAACCCATTTGCTGCAGCTGACGTAACACAGCAAATTGGAGGGCTATCACGCGCTATTTTAACAGCACTATCAGCATTACCCGTGGGCTAGGGGCGCCGGCACAGTAGCTCAGCGTGTTCGATCGGAGGTTTAGTTACCCTATGTATCAGAAAAACTGAGCGAATGGAACAACGATGTACCTAAATGTGTGTCATCGGACGTCAGCCTCGAACAAATTCAATGAACGATATAGAAGAAAATGAGATAAACGAAAAAAAAGGTTGCGTTTTTGGTTCATAATCAAAACGTCTTCGGTCGCGGGTTTGAATCCCGCCGCTGCTTAAATTTTGATTAATAATCAGCATTGGCGAACGAAGACTTCTGGCATAAGAAGTCACCCTCATTCTGCCGACGGCCTTGACAAAGAGGGTGGAGGACCGGACAGAGGTTCAGGGCACTGTCTTGTCCAAGGGGTGATGGGAAACTGCCCATAAAGGCGGAAGAATCAGCAATGATCAACGGCATGAGGATCCAGAAGGCAATGGAAACCGTTGCGTTAAAGACACGTAACGTGTATCCACAGGACATGTGGAACGCAATTGAAGAAGTGTCATAATGATCTTTCCATTGGCCGAAGATTCCGGAATAGTCCCCCACTCGGATCTACGGAAGGGGACTGCCAAGTGGGAGGTTACCATGAGAAAAAGGTTGAATAATCAACGAAAGGGTTCTACGAATGGCGGCGTGGAATGTAAGGAACTTTAACGTGGTAGGGAAACCAGAAAATCTGAAACGGGAAATCCAAAGGTTCAATCTAGATATAGTAGGAGTCTGTGAACTGGAAAGAAGACAAGAATTTATAGCCAGATGAGTGTATGTTAATATCAACAGCAGCAAAAAATGGTATAACGAGAGTCGGATACACTATGAAAAGGAAGGTAGGGCAGAGAGTATGTTACTGTGAACAGTTCAATGACAGGGTTGTTCTTATCAGAATCGACATCAAACAACCGACAACGGTAGTTCAGGTATACATGCCGACATATCAAGCTAAAGAGAAAGAGAAAGTGTATGAGGATATTGAAAGGGTAACACAGTGTGTAAAGGGGGAGGAAAATGTAATAGTCATGGCGGATTGGAATGAAGTTGTAGGGGAAGGAGTAGAAGAAAAGATTCGAGGAGAATATGGGCTTGGGACAAGGAATAAGGAAGAAGAAAGACTAACTGAGTTCTGTAACAAGTTTCAGCTGGTAATAGCTAATAATCTGTTCAAGAATCACAAGAGGAGGAATACTTGGTAAAGGCCGAGTGATACGGGAAGATTTCAATTAGATTATATCATGGTCAGACAGAGATTCCAATATCAAATACTGGACTGTAAGAGGTACCCAGGAGCAGCTACAGACTCAGACCACAATATAGTAGTGCTGAGGAGTAGGCTGAAGTTTAAGACATTCGTCAGGAAGAATTAATACGCAAAGAAGTGGGATACCGAAGTACTAGGAAATGATGAGATACGGTTGAAGATCTCTAAGACTACAGATACAGCAGTAAGAAATAGCTCAGCAGGCAGTACAGTTGAAGAGGAATGGACATTTCTAAACAGAGCCATCAAAGAAGTTTGGAAAGAAAACATTGGTACGAAGAACTAAGAAGGAACCATGGGTAACAGAAGAAAGACTTAAATTGATCGATGAAAGAAGGATGTACAAAAATATTCCGGGAAGCTCAGGAATACAGAAATGCAAGTCACTGATGAAAGAAATAAATCGGAAGCGCAGGGAATCTAAGACGAAATGGCTGCAGGAAAAATGTGAAGACATCTAAAAAGAAATGACTGTAGGAAGGACAGAGAAAGCATACAGGAAAGTCAAACAGTCATCGGTGTCATTAAAAGCAAGGGTGATAATATTAAGAGTACAACGGGAATTCGACTGTTAAATGCAGAGGAGAGAGCGGATGGATGGAACGAATACATTGAAATACTCTATGACGGGGATGATTTGTCTGATGTGATAGAAGAAGAAACAGGAGTCGATTTAGAAGAGATAGGGGAGCCAGTATTAGAATCAGAATTTGAAACAGCTTTGGAGGACTTTAGATCAAATAAGGCAGAAGGGGTAGATAACATTTCATCACAATTTCTAAAATCATTGGGGGAAGTGGCAACAATACGACTATTACAGTGTGTGTGTGTAGAATGTATGAGTATGGTGACATACCATTTGACTTTCTGAAAAGCTTCATCCACGCAATTCCGTAGACGGAAAGAGCTGACAAGTGCGAGAAACATCTCACAATCAACTTCACAGCTCATGCATCCAAGTTGCTGACTAGAATAGTATACAGAAGAATGGAAAAGAAAATAGAGGATGCGGTAGATGACGATCAGTTTGGCTTTAGGAAAAATAAAGGCGCGAGAGAGGCAATTCTGAAGTTGTGGTTAATAATGGAAGCAAGACGTTAAAAAATCAGGGCACGTTCATAGCATCTGTCCACCCGGAAAAAACGTTCGACAATGTAAAATTGTGGAAGACGTTCGAAATTCTGAGAAAAATAGGAGTAAGCTACAGTCAGAGACGGTTCATATACACTATGTACAACAACCAAGAGGGATGTTAAGAATGGACGACCAAGGACGAAGTGCTGGTATTAAAAAGGGTATAAGACAACTCCGTACCCTTTAACCCCTACTTTTCAATCTGTACATCGAGGAAGCAATTATGGAAATAAAAGAAAGGTTCAGAAGTGGAATAAAATTTGAAGTTGAAAGGATGTCAATGATTCGATTCGCTGATGACATTGCTATCCTGAGTGAAAGTGAAGAAGAGTTACATGATCTGCTGAACGGAATAAACGTTGTAATGAGTACACAGTATGGGTTGGGAGTAAATGAAAGAAAGACGAAAGTAATAAGACGTAGTAGAAATGAGTACAGCGAGAAACTTAACATCAGGATTGATGGGCACGAAGTAGATGGAGTTAAGAAAATCTGCTACCGAGGCAGTAAAGCATCCCATGACGGACGGAGCAAGGCGGTCGTCAAAATCAGACCAGAACTGGCAAAAAAGGCATTCCTGGCCAACAGAAGTCTACTAATATCAAATATCGGAGTTAATTTGAGGTAGTAATTTCTGAGAATGTACGTCTGGATTACAGCATTGTATGGTAGTGAAACATGGGCTGTGGGAAAACCGGAACAGAAGAGAATCGAAGCATTTGAGATGTTGTGCTACAGACGAATGTTGAAAATTAGGTGGACTGATAAGGTAAGGAATGAGGTGGGTCTGCGCAGAATGGGAGAGGAAGGGAATATGTGGGAAACACTGATAAGGAGAAAGGACAGAATGCTAGGACACCTGTTAAGACACGAGGGAATGACTTCTATGGTACTAGAGGGAGCTGTAGAGGGCAAAAACTGTGGAGGAAGACAGAGACTGGAATACATCCAGCGAATAATTTAGGATGTACGTTGCAAGTGCTACTGCGAGATGAAGAGGTTGGCAGAAGAGAGGAATGAGGAATTCGTGGCGTGCCGCATCAAACCAGTCAGAAGACTAATGACAAAAAGAAAAAAAAAACAAAAACCAGTTGTCGTCTTGACAACTCGTAGCTGCTCAGCACGTTGACGGCTCCAGCAAGTGGGTAAACAAAACATCAGGCCTTCTTAGTTTTGATGGTTTCCCTGCCGGTAAAAACTGAAGAGCACGGCACATTTGTTGGTCATTATAACCGTCACACTTAGAAACATCTTTAAGATGGTCCTAATCCTGTATTAAATATTCGGCGCTGGAAACGGAATAAGCTATCTTCACCGAAATCCGCAACATCCATTGCTTCTGTGAGGAGAATGACAGATGGTTGCATGAAAACAACGCTCAGCATGCGCAGATTTACGAGGTACACTATGTCCGAAGTGCCTTTGTCATTTATGTGAACCAAAACATCAGGGAAATGAAGTTTGCATTCCTTCCAAGTTTCATCGAAAATTTGACACTAGGGTGGATGTCATTAAAATACTCTTAGAAGAGGAACTAAAGCATTAATCTGACTTATGTTCAAAGTTTCAATTCTATAGCTCATTGGGAAATGATAGTAGTATACAAACCGTCCGCTGCCATACATCAGACATGTGAGTGAATAAATATTGCATTGTCATCCAGTTACGAGCTATGTTCAAAGTATCAAGACTCTAGTTAGTTTAAAATCAATTTCAAAATTTGTAGTCCAGTCAAGAAACCGACCTAATAAAAACGCATATACGGATGTGGTATTTACATGCTTGCCGATCTAAGTAGCAGTTTCCCCTTGCAGCGTGAATCGAGCTGATAAAAATGGGTTACAGAAGGTAGCTTGAACGTTTTGAGTAATGTTTATAATGTTGATAAGACCACGCTTTGAAATTTGAAATTAATAGACCATGTTAATATTCAATTTAGTGAAATAAACCTGTATTGAAAGTAAAACTGACATATTTAATGAACGTCAATTGATACGCTGAAAAGAGGTTACCTATTGCTGAATACGGACGCGCAGCTCATTAGTGCTACCTGTCTCGCGTAACAACAAATAGCTCATGCCAATCTAACATTTGTTTTGTGGTGTCAAAACAAGCAGTAGGCCGACTATCACTGGAGGGTACGCCAACAAAGAGGAAAAGTTCACATGAGCGTGCACAGAAACCTAAAAGTTGCCGTCCGCTCTTTTGTATGATGCGTGCTCGTAGATAGCACTCAAATCAGCCTACGGCCCAATGAGAAAGACCGAACCCTGCTGCAAAAGGGACGTGACATTCCTGTGAATGTTACGGGTGTGGCGAACGTGTATAGCGAACAACACACACTAACGGTAGCTGGCTGCAATGTTTGAAATGGTTATCCGATAGCCGCGTACCTAAGGCGGACTGCAGGACAAGCTGTGTCCTCGCCTCACAGCCTAACCAGTACTTTTTCCTTTCTTTTTTTCCGTTTCCACTATGGATGCAGCTACCCTGGCACTTCAGTTGCGGACCGTTGAAACGAAAACCGAAGCCGCCCTCCTCTTCCATCCCCCTCTCACTGTGCCGGAGCCTTACAGATCTACCGAACGCTGTGCGCTCGTTTGAAAACAGCCGCCCCGTTTATCGCACAGAGAATATAAAAAGCTGAACGCTATACGGGGCTCGCATTGTTTTCCTTCCCACCGAAAAGAGCAACGCGCAGAGTACCTTGCATCAAGCCCTGTTTGGGCTCCACATTTACATTGACATTTTTTCCCTTTAGCTCTTTCGCATCTGCTCTCTTCTGATAATGGAACTCTTTTTCCGCAGATGGCATGTAGCGAACGCGAAATGACAATGAAGGAGGCGTTTCGACTGCAAGCGACTCCTGTATGTATGGAAGGAAAATGACTGTGGCGTAACAAGTTTAAAGGAAATTGTCGAGTGCTTGCTAGAAACGACAGTCCTTTGCCCTGCCTGGGAGTGTGATCAGAGTGTTAATGTGTAATTTTAGCACAACAATGATGCATTTCATTAGTACATACTCTAAGATGTAGATTCAACAAAACACTATTCGGTTTCGAGTAATTTTCTGGTTTGCCGCCGGGTCCCAGCAACATTCCGCCACGATATTTCGGCCCAGAGACGTGCGGCCATCCTCAGGTGAGTAGATGAAGTACTGAAGAGATCTGATGCATTCATAGTATTTATAGCGAATTCCACGAGTGCGACTCGTACTGACGGTTTACGGAGCATGCGTTAGGTGATGACTTGCGCGAGGCAGCCAAGTTGTGTGTGCTGCCTTCCGTGGTGAAGTAAGAACAAACTAATCACTGAGTATCGACTGAGCATATCGATTCCGTTGTGACCGCATCATTTTAATACCAGAATTCCAATTTCTGTCAAGCTGAAAGCCGTTGTCACGATTCATTAAATTATCAGCAAGACGTATTTCCACGGATTCTTTAATTACACAGTCCCATTAGCTGGACACCGATGCTAAAATTTTGGTATTACTGTATTCCGTCGAATGTCCCATGCAAATGCAATGTTCTGCCATTTGCTAATTTTAAAGGTTGCCACAGATGGGTGTGTCTTTCGTGTACTACACAGCGTTCCTGGACCGTTCGTGTCGTCTGACCTATATATGCAGAGCCACACTCAAAGGGATTTTATAAACACCCGCCTTCCTCAATTGTAAACTGTCTTTAACAGATACAACTAAG
Source organism: Schistocerca serialis cubense (assembly GCF_023864345.2). Lineage (NCBI taxonomy): Eukaryota > Metazoa > Arthropoda > Insecta > Orthoptera > Acrididae > Schistocerca > Schistocerca serialis. Next base: position 215,910,483 of record NC_064638.1, read on the forward strand.
GCCGTGCTTTTTGCTGGTGGACTGAAGACGACATTAATATTATTGTTCCTAAGCAATCTGCCTACTTTAGAAGACGGGTTCCCGGCATATGGAAGGAACGCAGTTGATTTATAGTTGTCATCAGTCTCCTCAGAGTGTTCCTTACTGTTCTTATAATTGTGCATGGCCGGCCGTATTTGAAGCGAAGTATAGCCATTCTCTTTAAAAATCTTTTGCTGATGCATTAATTCTTCTTGAAAGCTATCAGCATCCGAAATTACATGCGCCCGATGAATTAAATTACTGAGAACACCAGCAGTTTGTACGGGGTGATGGCAGCTGGACGCCTAAAGTAATAGACCTGCATGTATGGGATTTCTGTACACCGAATGTCCCAAAGACCCATCATTCTTACGGCATACTAACACGCCTAGAAAGGGTAAAGTCCCACCTTTCTCAATCTCCATAGTAAACTTGATATTTTTATGTAAAGTGTTTAAATGACGAAGGAATTTTTTCAGTTCTTGTCTGCCAGTGATGATTTGACTGCTTTGTTTGAACATACTCACTCCTCATATTATTTTTTATGTAATAACAAATTTTTTGAACAAACTGACGGTGTCACAGTAGGAAGTCCATTGTCCGCTGTCCCATGTGGTGGCCAATCCTTTTATAGAAGGCTTTGAGGAGAAAGCTCTTGAATCTGCCGTCATAAAGCCTACGGTTTTCTGGGGGTGCGTTGATGATACTTTCGTTGTATGGCCTCATGGCAGACAACAGCTCGAAAAATTTCTTTCTCATTGAAACTCTTTACGCGAGAATATCAACCAGAATGTTGATGGGATCCGGATGCAAACCCGAAAATTACTGGAAGAAGAAATACGCCGGGAAAATTTCAGAAGTTTCAGTATTCTGTTGTTTTCTTTTGCAAAGGGCAAATCTTGTGCTGTTAGATTTTAGGTTTTCTTACTTTTCTGAAGCAGGTACATTTTCTTTAAACAGTTAAAAATGTGGGTAGGACTCGCGGACTGAAGGTTACTCGATACTTAATTATGTATATACACTGAAAAGCCAAAGAAACTTGACCACCTGCCTAATATGGTATATGACCCCCGCGAGCACGCAGAAGTGCCACAACACGACGGCCGGCCGAGGTGGTCTAGCGGTTCTAGGCGCGCAGTCCGGAACCGCGCGACTGCTACGATCGCAGGTTCGAATCCTGCCTCGGGCATGGATGTGTGTGATGTCCTTAGGTTAGTTAGGTTTAAGTAGTTCTAAGTTCTAGGGGACTGATGACCACAGTAGTTTAGTCCCATAGTGCTCAGAGCCATTTGAACCATTTGAACCACAACACGACTTGGCACGGGCTCGATTGATATATGAAGTAGTGCCGGAGGGAACTGACGCCATCAATCCTGCAGGGTTCTCCATAAATCCGTGAGAGTACGACGGGGTGGAGATCTCTTCTTAACAGTTCGTTCCAAGACATCCTAGATATATTGAATAAAGTTCATGTTTTAGGAATGTGGTGGCCAGAGGAAGTGTTTAAACTCATAACAGTGTTCGTAGAGCCACTCTGCAGCAATTCTGGACGTGTGGAGTATCGCTTTATCCTGCTAAAATAGCCCACGTCCGTCGGAATGCACAATGAACACGGATGGTTGCAGGTGACCAGACACTGTGGTTACGTACGTGTCACCTGTCAAGAGTCGTATCTAGAGGTATCAAGGGTCCCATATGACTCCGACTGAACACGCCCCCCACCATTACATAGCGTGCACCAGCTTGAACAGTCCCCTTTTGACATGCAGAGTCCGCGGGCTCATGACGTTGTCTCCATACCCGTATCCTGTACAATTTGAAACGAGACTCGTCCGACCTGGCAACATGTTCCCAGACATCAACAGTCCTATGTCGGTGTTGACGGGCCCAGGCGAGGCGTAAAGCTCTGTGTCGTGCAGTCATCAAGGACACACGAGCGAACCTTCGACTCCGAAAGCCCATATCGATGATGTTTCATTGAATGGTACACACGCTGACATTTGTTGATCGCCCAGCGTTGAAATTTGCAGCAATTTGCGGAAGGGTTGCGCTTCTGTTACGCTGAACGATTCTCTGATGTCGTGGTTGGTTCCATCCTTGCAGTATCTTTTTCCGACAGCAGTGACTTCGGATATCTGATGTTTCACCAGATTCCTCATATTCACGGTACATTCGTGAAATGTTCGTAACGGAAAATCCCTACCTCATCGCTACCTCGTAGGTGTCGTGTCCCATCGATTGTGCTGCCTGTATAACACCGCGCTCAAACTCACTTAAATCTTGATAATCTGCCATTGTAGCAGCAGTAACCGATCTAAGAACTGCGCCAGACACTTGTTGTATGATAAAGACGTTTGCCGACCACTTCGCCGTATTCTGCCTGTTCACGTATCTCTGTATTTGAATACGCATGCCTATACCATTTTCTTTGGCGATTCAGAGTATATAATTCATCCACCCCGGGAATAGAGAACCTCAGCAATGTTTGTCTGTTATAGGTACTGGTAAGACTTTGCCCCAGGAATTCCAAGGCCATATCAAAATCTCTACAGTAGCTCCTCAGACAAGCCCTGACGTACAAAAAGAAGCTAAGAGAGGATTTCAGTTTAAAATATGTAGACAGTGAGAAGATTTAATGAAATATTTACTTATCAAAACATGACTACTTCTTACATTTTACGTCTATCTGCAGTAATGTTCGTCTACTGGTCTATGCTTCGGACGGATGGTGATTGCAATGTATGTTGAAATGGCCAAAATAAATATTTTGTGATATAACTACAATGTGAAAAGTTTAAGATATCTTACTTGTACTATGAAACGTTGCTTTTTGTCGAATTTCATGATTCCAGGTCAACGTTAAGTCACTATAGGTTTCGTGAGTGAGTTTGCGAGTATCAAACAATGTGTCTTAAAAGACGGTATGTTTTGATTGCATAAAGTTAGAAGCGTCAGTGTTTTACCCCGTCAAGTGACTATTGTCCTTAGTACGTAAAAACAATTTGCACGTGGTCCACCAACATGTGTCAGAGAAAAAGGGGTGTTACAGAGGATAGGACTTCAAACGGGCCGACTTGGAGCAGGAAGGGGTCTTAAAAGACGAACAGGCAGACAGGCAGACGGCTAAAAAATGAAAACTTTTTTCGTATAATATAATTATAAAATAACAATTTTCGGATGTTGTGCTTTACTTGTATTTTGAAACCTTGCTTCTTGCCAAAGTTCGTGATGCTAGGTCATGATTTTAGGTATTGATGAAAGAGTTCGTGATTACGGAAATATGAGACATAAATGGCTGTATCTTTCGACTGATGTGGCTTACATTCTTAAAATTTTTACGCAAACAAGGGAAGATTGTCCTCAATATGTGGCGTACAATTGCTCTTGAGACGCCTACCTGTTCCTGAGAAAAATGGTTCTTAACAGTCGGACAGGCAGACAGACCGACAGACGGACGGACGGAAAACAAAGCGGTCCTATAAGGTTTCCGTTTATAGATTGATGCACAGAATCCTAAAGGACCTTACACAGTATTTACTGTTACAGTTCTCAGATATGACTGGAATTTGCTGTAGAACCAATGACTTTAATCCCAGATTTTTTTGAAGGTTATATACAATATTTAATATCAGTTCGACGGAAAAGCGACAAACCGTAGTATCTAATACAGGAAAGGTGCTTAAATAATTACATTCAACGAATTTCACTTTCAGAAGTTTACTTCTCCACCTTAGGTGTAGTGAAGTAAGTATATTAATAGTCTATATGCACGCAATAAATGAAGCATAACTGTTTCAACTAATAATTACTGCACTCAATTACAGTCGATAATTTATAACGTACATAGGGTGAGCTGCAGATGACGAAAAATACTCCAAGGTCTACATTCTGCTGTGTTCAACAAGACATGGACAGTTATTATTTTTCATCCTGAATTTAGAGTTTACATAAAAAAGGAGTTAACCATTTAAGGTGACATTACAGACACTCAAGCTTAAGGAGTGTTGTTCCTTGCCATTTAAACTTGGTCACGAAGGCCCCCCATTCCTGTTAAGAGTTGAGAAGATAGGGAAAACCGCTGATATCATCGTGAATTACGAGCACGTTTTTAACATCTGGGAAACCGTTAACAGTGTTCAGTGGGTTCGCTGCTTAGTTTGGGAACTAAACTGCAAGGTTATGAGTCCCTTTTTCTTTAGTCACTCAGATTTCGGATTAAAACCATATAACAAAATGACACTATCGCCTGAAATCCAGGGAAGGAACCAACTGCGTAAAACTGTGTGTATACCCACAGCGAAGTAGAAAACGAAAACATCAGGCCAAAATTGAAAACATTAACCTACAGTAAAGTAGCAGTATAAGGTTTAAAGCAATACAGCCTTGGCTTGCTGATCGCAGTAATAAAATAATATGAACAAGGCGCTGTCCAACACACTTAATCCCCAGCCTAAAACCACAAGGCTAGAGAAATACAGATGGTGAAAAGACGAGTCCCAAGACGAACAGACAGGACAGAGGGAGCGAGGACGAGCTAAAATGGAGGTGGAGTGAGGGCCTGAAGGGTGAAGCTAATGCGTCCACTCTGAAACAGAATGATAAAAAAATAATTTATGGATAAAACCTAAAACTATGTTAGCCATTGAGGGATTGTCGTGTATGTTCGAAGGGTGCGTGCCAGGGAGATTAAAACACTGGCACAGGTTGGCTAAATTTGGACAGACCAACAAGATGTGGATCCATGTCAGGCGTGAACCACAGCGACACTGAGGTAGGTCCTCGCGACGTGTAAGGTTACCGTTAGTCAGCCAAGTGTGTTCGATGCGGAGCCGGCAAAGGACAGTAGAGTCCTAGAGAGACGCTCTCATGGAGGACCTCCACACGTTCTTCGTCTCGTTTACCATACCTAACTTACCTGGAAAAGTCAGGAAGAACCATTCTGTATTCTAGAGTCGAAAAACTTTGCGATATGTAGTCTCTTTAGCTAGCCTCTCGTCAAATTCATTCCCCGGGATTCCGGCGTGTCCCTGAGTCCATACGAAGACTACTTACTGTCCACTTTGTAGGACAGGACGTAGACGGACTCATGGGTTGCCACCACCAAAAGAAGGCGAGGATAGCAATGGTCGAGAGCTTGTAAAGCCTCAAGGCGTCGCTACAAATGAGCAAGGACTCCGCAGTGCAGCAACGGTTAGGCTCAACAGCGTGAGAGATGGTTACCACTACTGCAGCGAAAACACTGCAGCCATCTGCCAAGAAGTGATTTTCTGTATGTCCTGCATGAGTACAAACGAACCCATCCTGACTGCCTACAATCGAGCCGTTTTGTAAACTAGCTCTGAACCCTGATACAGGTCAAGAGCCGCGCGGGATTAGCCGAGCGGTCTAAGGCGCTGCAGTCATGGACTGTGTGGTGGTTCCCGGCGGAGGTTCGAGTCTTCCCTCGGGCATGGATGTGTGTGTTTGTCCTTAGGATAATTTAGATTAAGTAGTCTGTAAGCTTAGGGACTGATGACCTTAGCAGTTAAGTCCCATAAGATTTCACACACATTTCAACATGTCAAGACCGGAGAAAAAGCGGTGGCAGAGAGCCGCAGGATTAACTCTTTTAGGACTTGATGAAGCTGTGGTCGAGGTAGACGCCGCGGAGGTATACGTGAGTGGACTTAAATGAGAGGTGGTAGGGGGAAAGACTCGAGCTCAATGAGAAGGGACTCGGCACCGAAATATATTGTAATCACGATCTCGGCCGCCATTGCAGGAGGTGGATCAGCCTTGTTAGAGAAAAGGAGCAGTAATTCTAATGTTTCGGCAAGCTGCGGATGTGTATTGCATAATTGCAAGCAGTTGGTGTCGCCTGATCCGCAATGGGGGAACCCCAGCTTCCACGAGGAATCTGTTCATAGGGATCGTTTGGAAAGCTCCTGTTGCAAATCGAGTTTCCCAATTTCGTGTAGCGTCCAGCACCCGCAATCCTGAGGGCGAAGCTAAACCATGAGGCAGGCTCCCATAGTCAAGATGAGACAATACAAAGGCAACGTACAGCTGCAGCAGTGTGGGGCCACCTGCACTCCTATCAGTCTTGCTCAGGTACTGAAGAAGATGTGAAACCAAGTTAAGTGGGTATCGAAAAGCAGTAACGAAAAGGAACAGGAGTCCACAACATTAAGGAAACGGCAGCAAGATAAAATTGTGGGTGCGGGGTGACAGAATTGTATGATGCATGTCTTGGCAGCTGAAAACTGAAAGCCATGGGTGAGGGCATATGACTTCATGTTTCGCATGGCTCCCTGCAGTCAACGTTCAGTCATACGAAATGTAGACGAGCAAAATAAAATGCAAAAGTCGTCAGCATATAAGAAGGATGATCCTGAGGACCCCACAGTTGCTGCGAGACCATTAATAGCCACTAAAAAGGTTGGTATGTTCACTATTGAACCCTCTAATACTCTATTCCTTGGATATGGGAGCAACAGTGTGAAGCATCGACTCGAACTCTGAACGTACGTGGCGACAAAAAGTTCTCTATAAAAACTGAGATTGTGGCCCGGAGACCACATTCGTGTAATGTAGCGAGGATGTGGAGGCGCCAAGTGGTGTCACAGGTTTTCGTCAGGTCAAAAAAGGTGGCAATAAGGTGTTGACGGCGGGAAAAGGCCACTGAGATGGCTGACTGCAAGACTACTATGTGGTCAGTGGTGGAACGACCTTTGCGGAAATGACATTGGGATGGAGCCAACACCATCGCTGGCTCACCATACGTTCCATCAGCTTGTACAGAACGCTGGTGAGGCTAACAGGACGAAAGTTAACCTCATTGAGCGTGATCTTACCAGGTTTTAGCAGTGGAACCACGATACTTTCTCGCCAATGCGACGGGAATTAGGCGTCGCTACAGATGCGGTAGAAGACGGTAAGGTGATGAGGCTGGTAATCCGCTGATAGATGTTTAATCATTAGGTGATGGATGTGATATATCCGTGGGGTTGTGTGGGGAAAATGTTCAATGGCACTGAGAAACTACCTCTCATTGAATGGAGCATTGTATAACTCACTGTGGCATGTTGTAAAAGATGGGTGTCGTCATTCCACCAGACATTTTCAGGAACGAAAGGTGCGATGGTAATTCTCAGACATAGAGCTTCAAGCATAATGCTTAACAAAACTGTCTCCGATTGCTTCTGGGTTGGTGTATACATCTCCATATGTAGAAATATCAAGTATACCTGCAGGTGTCTGATATATGTAAAGCTGGCGAATAGAGGTTCGAGTTCCAATGGTGGAGACATACCATTTTCAGCACACTTGCTTTCGTCTTTTACTTAGATGACGGACCCCATCAGGGAGCCATTTGAAGGCAATGAGGTGCTCCATTGATGGGTGACTCTAGTGATGTTGTATTGAGCACCTACCATCTCTAACGTCCGCACCAATATCCAGCGACAACCGAGGCACAGTCTTCTGTGGGGGCAACCTGAGGAACATGGGATTGTTGATTCAGCTGCAGAAACAATGGTCGTAGTAACATTCTGCATCACCACATTGACGTTGCCGGGCATGGAGATGCAACGATGGTAGCAGAGGTCAGACCGTCCCTGTTAGCCTTGGTGAGACCCTTCTGGGCAAGTGTGCAAGTGAGAGACGCTAGGGGAGGGTCAGGAAGAGCGAAAAATCGTCACTACAACATAATTCATGAAAGGATGGTTCAAATGGTTCAAATGGCTCTGAGCACTATGGGACTCAAGTGCTGAGGTCATTAGTCCCCTAGAACTTAGAACTAGTTAAACCTAACTAACCTAAGGACATCACAAACATCCATGCCCGAGGCAGGATTCGAAACTGCGACCGTATGAAAGGATGGTAAGCGGCCAGGATTGCAAACTCAGAGGTAAATGGCCGAGTACGTGCCGTGTGCCACACTGAAAAGTGTAGGGGTACCTGTATGTAGGTGGTGGAGGTGGAGCTGGTCGTTTCTCGACATCTTTACGACGGCCAGTAATTTTGGTTCCATCCCACAACGGGTTATGAGTCTAGATAGTACCTAAAAATAGCAAAGGTGGGATGAGTTGAGAAATTAGGGCAGCCAATACATCTTGTGGTACTTCACCATCTGGTGGAAGGTAGATGTAGCAGATGGTAACTTACTATGTTATTCTCACACTCACAGCCACAGCTTGTAAAGGTATCTGAAGGGGCACAGTTTAGCTACAGACAAAGGACATTTATACACACCTGAGATTCAGTTACTTTCTTTACAGTTTATGTAATATCCCAATAATCACGAAGGGCAGGGACTTTCATTGTTGGAAACGGCGTTTCCTGAAGGGCAGAGGGAAAACGAGGTGCAACATTTCAGAGTTGTTATAGCTCAGGTGGGTGAAGGAAAATAGCACCGCAATTTCTCTGGAGGAGGACGCTTTTTGTACTCTGGGATGCCATGGAGGGATCTTGAAGACAGTTTACGCCGCAGGGTCATCTGCTGCCACCAGTCGACTGCTCGTATCTGTGACCATCACTGCTCAGGCGTTGGTGAGATATAGAGCCTCAGGGGACACTAAATTATCCACTTCGCCCTCAAACACAGAACTGGTAGGGAGTGGTGGTGTGGGGGATGAAAGACTTCATTGTTTCTTGATAATCATCTTCTTAATCTGGTGGTCCTCTCGCTTCTCTCTAGGGACTTGGTGGGAGGGTTTCTCTAGAGTAGCTTCAGGTACAGATGAGGATCGTTAATCACTTCGACCAGCAGCTTGTGGCTCCTTCAGCCACTGATGGGTGTCCACATTTGCACAGGAGGAAACCGTGGAAGCAGAGTTGTGTGGAACCCCATCCATGTGAGAGGAGCCAGAGGTGGCTGTTGCTTTTATTAATGGGGGGTGGGGACTGATGTCCCCAGGGTTTGCGGGGTATTGCTTTCAAAGAAGGGCTTTCTGAGTAATGGAACAAGAAGTGCTCCCAACCACCAAAGAGAACGATGTAGTCAGGCAGTCCTGAGGCCCCGCATGTGAGGCAGAGACGTGTAAACTACTGTCGCCAGCAAGGGCGTCGTTGATCTAGCTCCAGCACATGGAAATGTCATTTGAATGGGTTTCAACCCCTCATATTACTTTTTAGCCTTTTGGTAAGTCAGCCTTTACAGGGTCTTGCACTCCCCAATTTTCCTCGTCTTTTGAAGAACCATGCAGTCAGCCGAGCAGGAGGAATGATCTCCACAGGTGACACAGATACGAGGAGGGGCACATGGAGTATTCCAATGTAGTGTGACGCTGGTACTGGACCAAAAATACATGTGCTCTAATTTCAAGAACTTAAGACACTGCATAGAGGGGAGGTACATGTGGTTTTGCATCACATCAGCATACCATCACCTTGATCTTTTCAGTTAACGAACAACCCTCAATGGCGAAGGTGAAGGCTCTGGCAGCAACCCTATTGCCTTTTGTTCCTCTATAGTCGAGCTGGAGAAAGTAAACATCCCAACGCTCTAAATTTGCGCGTTGGTCGTCGTTGGACTTCAGTAGGAGGTCTTGATGATAAAAAATTTCTTGCACCAAGTTTATTCTTTTATAGCTAGTGACCGAAATGGAAATATCGGGCAGCTTGCCTTAGGCGGGCAATGCCTGTGACTAGGCTGGCGGCACTGCCTTAATCAGGAATGATCCATTGCACCACCAATTCCCCAAAATTATCTTCCATTTTTTGAACAAAAAATAGAGGCTTTATAGCTACAAGGTATTCGCCATCTGTGCTGCTGCAAAGTAAATATTGAGGTGGATATGTCTGTCTGGTGTCTGTAGCTCAACGTTCCACCCATGGTGTAGCCATGGAGGGGAACGTTGTGGAGTCATACTTCGTGGAATGAATCTTCCTATCTTAGAGACTGCTGGAACCATTCGGCGACCAGCAAAAGGCGACATGGTCAACTTCATTGAGCGTTGTCCTGCCTGATGCCACCTGCTTCGGCCAGGGGCTCTCCTCATGGGCGCCACGAAGCGACAGCAAAGGCCACCTGGCGTGGTAGCCCTTGTTGGGAGTCCTGATGAACCAGGAACACGGGTATATACACTCATGCTCATAAATTAAGGATAATTGCACAATTTGGTGCCACACAACGTGGCACTACACAAAACTGGCGCTAATAGCATAGGCACATGGGGAACACACACGATACACATCTGTAAGACCGCGGTATTCATGATAAATTGAGAAAACCATCCCGAAACACATGTGCTACAAAACGCCACTGTTTCCTCGCATGCACCCCGACATCAATATGGGATATGCTCACCATGTCCACGTAAACAGGACGCACAGTGGGTTATCATACTCTGGATCAGGTGGCCGAGCAGCTGGGGTTTAGCCTCCCATTCTAGCACCAATGCCTGTTGGAGCTCCTGAAGTGTCCTATGGGTTTGAAGACGTGCACTGATACGTCGACCGAGAGCATCCCAGATGCGCTCGATGGGGTTTAGGTCTGGGGAACAGACAGGCCTGTCCATTCGCCTTATATCTTCTGTTTCAAGGGACTCCTCCACAATGGCAGCTCGCTGGGGCCGTGCGTTATCATCCATCAGAAGGAAGGTGGGACCCACTGCATCTCAGAAAAGGTGGACATACTGGTGGAAAAAGACATCCTGATACACCTGACCTGTAACAGTTCCTCTGTCAAAGACATGCAGGGGTGTACGTGCACCAATCATAATCCCACCCCACACCATCTAACCATTACTTCCATGCAGGTTCCTTTCAAGGACATTAAGGAGTAGGTATCTGGTTCCTGATTCACACCAGACGAAAACCCGGAGAGAATCACTGTTCAGACTACACCTGGACTCGTGTGTGAACATAACTTGGGTCCACTGTTCCAATGACCATGTACTGTGTTCTTGACACCAGGCTTTACGGGCTCTCCTGTGACCAGGGGTCAGTGAAATGCGCCTTGAGGTCTCTGGGCGAAAAAACCATGTCTGTTCAGTCGTCTGTAGACTGTGTATCTGGAGACAACTGTTCCAGTGGCTGCAGTAAGGTCCCAAACAAGGCTACCTGCAGTACTCCGAGGCCTTCTGCGGGCACTGATGGTGAGGTATCGGTTTTCTTATGGTGCTATACACTGTGGACGTTCCATACTGTAGCGCGTGGACACGTTTCCTCTCTGCTGAAATCGTTGCCATAATATTGAGATCACACTTTGTGGCACACGGAGGGCCCGTGCCACGACCTGCTGTGTTTGACCAGCCTCCAGTCGCCCTAGTATTCTACCCATCGTAACGTCATCAATATGTGTTCTTTGAGCCATTTTCAACACACAATCATCATTAGCACATCTAGAAACGTCTGCACACTTACTCACTGCACCGTACTCTGACATGCACCAACACACCTCTGCGTATATGGATTGCTGGCAGCGCCACCGTGCGACGACTGCAGGTCAGATGCACCGCATGGTCGTATCCCGAGGTGATTTAAACCAAAACGTTGTTTCACCATGTATCAGCATTATCCTTAATTTATGAGCATGAGTATACTTCTCAGCATGTGGAGTTTTCAGCTCAGGCATCCACAGTCTGATCGCTGTGTTTTCTGGGGTGCATCACGAGCTCTCCAAGACACACTGGTGCCACGCTGGATATCGGGTGCGAAAAGATCCAGCACTATCATGGGTGCAGAAGTTGCCAGCGGACAAAGGGTGTGTATTACGCACCCTGTACGGTGTCCCCACCCAAATGGAGTTTCTGAGTCATGACAATATTGGATGCAGACGGTCTCAGTCCACAAAAATTTTGATAATGTAGAGTTAAAACCCTTAAAGGGGACCATAGTACTGAAGGTCTAAAAGTAGGAGGCTCCTTTTAGTTGCCTCTTACAACAGGCAGGAATATCTAGGACCTCTTGTACCCCCAAACTCGGAGGAGGACAGTGTTCAGTTTAGTATCACATGAAGTTAGACGCGTGAACGGAGAGAGACATCAGTTGTTCAAAAATGAACAATGTTAACAAGGTGAGACAGTCGCTCTACCTTCCCACTCTCTCCCGTTGGCCTACGCAGGTGCAGCGGTAGTTCTCTTCATATTTCTCGATTTTATGAAATTGAGTTGGATTGCGATTTATCGACATAACGTCATGGGAAACTTCATGTTTTCAGTTGAAATTGTGAAACTGTATTTTTTCCTCGTTTGTGGTTCGCTGTGTATTGAAGTGCAAAAGAAGCCTGCTATACCGGTGTAACTAATAGTGGCGCAGCAATATCGAAATACGTTTTTGTAATACAGAGTAACTAGTCGAGAAGACACATTCAAAATTACATTCTTCCTGACGAATCGTGGACGGTAGTAATGAACCTTGTTTTATTTTCCTCACATTCAGTGTAACACGTACAACGATTTCCTGTCACCCAAACGAGACAGTTAAGTTGTTTAACAGATAAAAGATACGCAATATAACTTACACGTAACTGTCCACTCACCCCGCCTTTGCATAAGTTGCATGAAGCGTGGAAGGCAGAACGACTTCTCTGGCGTGGCGGTAATATATTACATAAACAAACATTCCTCGTGATTCAGTCTCTCTATTGGCGACATCCGCATCAAAATCTCTACAGTTGCTTCTAAGGTTAGCCTTCACATACAGACAGAAAAACGCGGCAGAGGACTTAATAATACGTGTAAATAGAAGCAGAAGATATAACCTCTGGTAACAACAGTCTCTCATGAGTTAGTGACCCTTGCACGTCTTCCGATTGGATATCACTTTGTCGACTGTCAGGACTCTGACCTATCTCAGTAATCAAATCGGGGAAATAGATATTACAGTTTAGTATGGAACCCGAACACCCTATTTTTTCTGGAGATATCTGTGTGATTCAGAATTGAATGCTAGGCTGAAAGACAATCTGGAAAATCCGTGTTCCCATCTTTTTTCTATTTATTTAATACGCCAATGCATGGTTTCTCAGCGACATGTACTGACAAAATTCTCTCGAGCTTCCTATCGCGTCAGGGGGTTTAAAATCCGCGAACTTCCAGCCTATTACCCCTCGGCCGTTGTCAAGCGACGACTATCTTATGGCTCTTCCTACCGTAATTATATAGCCACGCTGCCTTTCTGTGACGTCAGTGGTTCTCGATTCAGCACCATAGAAGGCAATGCCTTCGCTGCGCGTTCGCCGCTCCCGCTTCAGTCTTCGATGGTCGGGTCCCAAGCTGTGCTTGGCCACAGGCCGCTGTCCTTTATCAGTATGTTGTCACAAACTTTTATCTCGGTCGCTTCCCAGAACCTTTTAGTCCTCTAATAACAAAAGTCTCGTCGAATACAAAAGGATGTCCGTTTTCTAGAGCATACTCTGCTACGAAAACGAAAGCATCTCTCCCGTTCTACACAGCGCTGTGCAATTGTACGCACAGTCTCCCCGATGTTGTAACTCTCCACAACCACACAGTATTTCCCACACAACTGGTGATGTGAGGCCTAAATTGTCTGTCATCGAAACCATGAGTTGCCAAAAGCTTTTATGGAACCCTAAAGACCAAATCGAATTTATGCCTCCTTAGAGATACGGCTAATTTTTCCTAATACTCAGCCACAGAACGGCAAAAGCGCTAGATTGTTAGAGGTTTTTGTGTCGCCGTTGCCAGTGTAGCGTCTCGTATCGTGTGTGGCGGTCGGAATCCTCTTTCTGTAAAACAACCGCACACATACATTAACAGGGTTCCTTATTCATAACAACATGAAGCCACTTATCTTTCGGCAAGTTGTTGTGATAGAAGCTTATCCGAATAGTCCACGTTAGCCTCACTGCTGCTGAAGTGTAAGTCCCGCTATTACCACTACGCTGATCGCAATCTACTAACAGACGCCAACTATAACAGTAACTGAGCTAGTAACTCAGCTGACTGCGGCTGCGACTCTGACTGTCTGCTACTGGGCTGACTGTGACTGACTGGGCCCTCCGATTGGTGGCGGCTATCTACACTACTGGCCATTAAAATTGCTACACCAAGAATATGACGTGTTACAGATGCGAAATTTAACCGGCAGGAAGAAGATACTGTGACATGCAAATAATTAGCTTTTCAGAGCATTCACACGAGGCTGGCACCGGTGGCGACACCTACAACGTGCTGACATGAAGAAAGTTTCCAACCGACTTCTCATACACAAACAGCAGTTGACGGGCGTTGCCTGGTGAAACGTTGTTGTGATGCCTCGTGTAAGGAGGAGAAATGCGTACCATCACGTCTCCGACATTGCTACTCGCGTTGATCGAGATCCAATGATTGTTAGCAGAATATGGAATCGATGGGTTCCGGAGGGTAATACGGATCCCAACGGCCTCGTATAACTAGCAGTCGAGATGACAGGCATTTTATCAGCATGGCTGTAAAGGATCGTGCAGCCAGGTCACGATCCCTGAGTCAACAGATGGGGACGTTTGCAAGACGACGAACAGTTCGACGACGTTTGCAGCAGCATGGACTATCAGCTTGGAGACCTTGGCTGCGGTTACACTTGACGCTGCATCACAGACAGGAGCGCCTGCGATGGTGTACTCAACGACGAACCTGGGTGCACGAATGGCAAAACGTCATTTTTTCGGATGAATCCAGGTTCTGTTTACAGCATCATGATGGTCGCATCCGTGTTTAGCGACATCGCGGTGAACGCACATTGGAAGCATGTATTCGTCATCGCCATACTGGCGTATCACCTGGCGTGATGGTAAGGGCTGCCATTGGTTACACGTCTCGGTCACATCTTGTTCGCATTGACGGCACTTTGAACAGTGGACGTTACATTTCAGATGTGTTACGACCCGTGGCTCCACCCTTCATTCGATCCCTGCGAAAACCTACATTTCAGCATGATAATGCATGACCGCATGTTGCAGGTCCTGTACGGGCCTCTCTGGATACAGAAAATGTTCGACTGCTGCCCTGGCCAGCACATTCTCCGTATGTCTCACCAATTGAAAACGTCTGGTCAATGGTGACCGTGCGACTGGCTCCCCACAATACGCCAGTCACTACTCATGATGAACTGTGGTATCGTGTTCAAGCTGCATGGGCTGCTGTACCTGTACACGCCATCCAAGCTGTGTTTGACTCAATGCACAGGCGTATCAAGGCCGTTATTGCGGCCGGAGGTGGTTGTTCTGGGTACTGATTTCTCAGAATCTATGTATATCTATTGTATATGTAATCACATGACAATTCTAGTACAATATATTTGTCCAATGAATATCTGTTTATCATCTGCATTCCTTCTTCGTGTAGCAATTTTAATGGCCAGTAGTGTAAATAGAAAATTGAGAATGCGCTAGGTGACGATCAGTTTGGCTTTAGGAAAAGTAAAGGGACGAGAGAGGCAATTCTGACGTTACGGCTAATAATGGAAGCAAGACTAAAGAAAAGACACTTTCATAGGATTGTAGACCTGGAAAAAGCGTTCGACAATATAAAATTGTGCAAGCTGTTCGAGATTCTGAAAAAAGTAGGGGGTTAGCTATAGGGAGAGACGGGTCATATACAACACGTACAACAACCAAGTGGGAATAATAAGAGTGGACGATCAAGAACGAAGTGCTCGTATTAAGGAGGGTGTAAGACAAGGCTGTAGCCTTTCGCTCCTGCTCTTCAATCTGTACATCGGGAAAGCAAATAAAAGAAAGGTTCCGGAGTGGAATTAAAATACAAGGTGAAAGGATATCAATGATACGATTCGCTGATGACATTGCTATCCTGAGTGAAAGTGAAGAAGAATTAAATGATCTGCGCCGGCCGCGGTGGTCTCGCGGTTCTAGGCGCTCAGTCTGGAACCGCGCGACTGCTACGGTCGCAGATTCGGATCCTGCCTCGGGCATGGATGTGTGTGATGTCCTTAGATTAGTTAGGTTTAAGTAGTTCTAAGTTCTATTGGACTGATGACCACAGATGTTAAGTCCCATAGTGCTCAGAGCCATTTGAACCATTTCAATGATCTGCTCAACGGAATGAACAGTCTAATGAGTACACAGTATGGTTTGAGAGTAAATCGGAGAAAGACGGAAGTACTGAGAAGTAGTAGAAATGAGAACAGCGAGAAACTTAACATCAGGATTGATGGTCACGAAGTCAATGAAGTTAATGAATTCTGCAACCTAGGCAGTAAAATAACCAATGACAGGCGGAGCAAGGAAGACATCAAAAGCAGACTCGCTATGGCAAAAAATGCATTTCTGGCCAAGAGAAGTCTACTAATATCAAATACCGGCCTTAATTTGAGGAAGAAATTTCTGAGGATGTACGTCTGGAGTACAGCATTGTATGGTAGTGAAACATGGACTGTGGGAAAACTGGAACAGAATCGAAGCACTTGAGATGTGGAGCTATAGACGAATGTTGAAAATTAGGTGGACTGATAAGGTAAGGAATGAGGCGGTTCTATACAAAATCGGAGAGGAAAGGAATATGTGGAAAACACTGATAAGGAGAAGGGACAGGATGATAGGACATCTGCTAAGACATGAGGGAATGACTTCCATGGTACTAGAGGCAGCTGTAGAGGGCAAAGCTGTAGAGGAAGACAGAGATTGGAATACGTCAAGCAAATAATTGAGGACGTAGGTTGCAAGTGCTACTCTGAGATGAAGAGGTTAGCACAGGAAAGGAATTCGTGGCCGGCCGCATCAACCCAGTCAGTAGACTGATGAAAAAAAAAGTGTAAATAGTTGCATCAAACCAGTCTCAGGACTGAAGACCACAACAACAACAAGAACAGTGTAGATAGTGGCGATCAAGGGGGCATCGGCGGTACGGAGCCTGCGAGTCTATCTTTGTCCTCTCTCCTGACAGGCGCGCTTGACTCAGCACCTATTATCGCTCTTCTGGCAACCTCTACATCTACATCTACATCTACATCTACATTTATACTCCGCAAGCCACCCAACGGTGTGTGGCGGAGGGCACTTAACGTGCCACTGTCATTACCTCCCTTTCCTGTTCCAGTCGCGTATGGTTCGCGGGAAGAACGACTGTCTGAAAGCCTCCGTGCGCGCTCTAATCTCTCTAATTTTACATTCGTGATCTCCTCGGGAGGTATAAGTAGGGGGAAGCAATATATTCGATACCTCATCCAGAAACGCACCCTCTCGAAACCTCGCGAGCAAGCTACACCGCAATGCAGAGCGCCTCTCTTGCAGAGTCTGCCACTTGAGTTTATTAAACATCTCCGTAACGCTATCACGGTTACCAAATAACCCTGTGACGAAAAGCGCCGCTCTTCTTTGGATCTTCTCTATCTCCTCCGTCAGACCGATCTGGTACGGATCCCACACTGATGAGCAATAGTCAAGTACAGGTCGAACGAGTGTTTTGTAAGCCACCTCCTTTGTTGATGGGCTACATTTTCTAAGCACTCTCCCAATGAATCTCAACCTGGTACCCGTCTTACCAACAATTAATTTTATATCATAATTCCACTTCAAATCGTTCCGCACGCATACTCCCAGATATTTTACAGAAGTAACTGCTACCAGTGTTTGTTCCGCTATCATATAATCATACAATAAAGCATCCTTCTTTCTATGTATTCGCAATACATTACATTTGTCTATGTTAAGGGTCAGTTTCCACTCCCTGCACCAAGTGCCTATCCTCTGCAGATCTTCCTGCATTTCGCTACAATTTTCTAATGCTGCAACTTCTCTGTATACTACAGCATCATCCGCGAAAAGCCGCATGGAACTTCCGACACTATCTACTAGGTCATTTATATATATTGTGAAAAGCAATGGTCCCATAACGCTCCCCTGTGGCACGCCAGAGGTTACTTTAACGTCTGTAGACGTCTCTCCATTGATAACAACATGCTGTGTTCTGTTTGCTAAAAACTCTTCAATCCAGCCGCACAGCTGGTCTGATATTCCGTAGGCTCTTACTTTGTTTATCAGGCGACAGTGCGGAACTGTATCGAACGCCTTCCGGAAGTCAAGAAAAATAGCATCTACCTGGGAGCCTGTATCTAATATTTTCTGGGTCTCATGAACAAATAAAGCGAGTTGGGTCTCACACGATCGCTGTTTCCGGAATCCATGTTGATTCCTACATAGTAGATTCTGGGTTTCCAAAAACGACATGATACTCGAGCAAAAAACATGTTCTAAAATTCTACAACAGACCGACGTCAGAGATATAGGCCTATAGTTTTGCGCATCTGCTCGACGACCCTTCTTGAAGACTGGGACTATCTGTGCTCTTTTCCAATCGTTTGGAACCCTCCGTTCCTCTAGAGACTTGCGGTACACGGCTGTTAGAAGGGGGGCAAGTTTTTTCGCGTACTCTGTGTAGAATCGAATTGGTATCCCGTCAGGTCCAGTGGACTTTCCTCTATTGAGTGATTCCAGTTGCTGTTCTACTCCTTGGACACTTATTTCGATATCGGCCATTTTTTCGTTTGTGCGAGGATTTAGAGAAGGAACTGCAGTGCGGTCTTCCTCTGTGAAACAGCTTTGGAAAAAGGTGTTTAGTATTTCAGCTTTACGCGTGTCATCCTCTGCTTCAATGCCATCATGATCCCGTAGTGTCTGGATATGCTGTTTCGAGCCACTTAATGATTTAACGTAAGACCAGAACTTCCTAGGATTTTCTGTCAAGTCGGTACATAGAATTTTACTTTCGAATTCACTGAACGCTTCACGCATAGCCCTCCTTACGCTGACTTTGACATCGTTTAGCTTCTGTTTGTCTGAGAGGTTTTGGCTGCGTTTAAACTTGGAGTGGAGCTCTCTTTGCTTTCGCAGTAGTTTCCTAACTTTGTTGTTGTACCACGGTGGGTTTTTCCCGTCCCTCACAGTTTTACTCGGCACGTACCTGTCTAAAACGCATTTTACGATTGCCTTGAACTTTTCCCATAAACACTCAACATTGTCAGTGTCGGAACAGAAATTTTCGTTTTGATCTGTTAGGTAGTCTGAAATCTGCCTTCTATTACTCTTGCTATACAGATAAACCTTCCTCCCTTTTTTTATATTCCTATTAACTTCCATATTCAGGGATGCTGCAACGGCCTTATGATCACTGATTCCCTGTTCTGTACATACAGAGTCGAAAAGTTCGGGTCTGCTTGTTATCAGTAGGTCCAAGATGTTATCTCCACGAGTCGGTTCTCTGTTTAATTGCTCGAGGTAATTTTCGGATAGTGCACTCAGTATAATGTCACTCGATGCTCTGTCCCTACCACCCGTCCTAAACATCTGAGTGTCCCAGTCTATATCTAGTAAATTGAAATCTCCACCTAAGACTATAACATGCTGAGAAAATTTATGTGAAATGTATTCCAAATTTTCTCTCAGTTGTTCTGCCACTAATGCTACTGAGTTGGGAGGTCGGTAAAAGGAGCCAATTATTAACCTAGTTCGGTTGTTGAGTGTAACCTCCACCCATAATAATTCACAGGAACTATCCATTTCTACTTCACTACAGGATAAACTACTACTAACAGCGACGAACACTCCACCACCGGTTGCATGCAATCTATCCCTTCTAAACACCGTCTGTACCTTTGTAAAAATTTCGGCAGAATTTATCTCTGGCTTAAGCCAGCTTTCTGTACCTATAACGATTTCAGCTTCGGTGCTTCCTATCAGCGCTTGAAGTTCTGGTACTTTACCAACGCAGCTTCGACAGTTGACAATTACAATACCGATTGCTGCTTGGTCCCCACATGTCCTGACTTTGCCCCGCACCCGTTGAGGCTGTTGCCCTTTCTGTACTTGCCCAAGGCCATCTAACCTAAAAAACCGCCCAGCCCACGCCACACAACCCCTGCTACCCGTGTAGCCGCTTGTTGCGTGTAGTGGACTCCTGACCTATCCAGCGGAACCCGAAACCCCACCACCATATGGTGCAAGTCGAGGAATCAGCAACCCACACGGTCGCAGAACCGTCTCAGCCTCTGATTCAGACCCTCCACTCGGCTCTGTACCAAAGGTCCGCAGTCAGTCCTGCCGACGATGCTGCAGATTGCTTTCATCCCGCTAGCGAGACTGGCAGTGTTCACCAAATCAGATAGCCGCCGGAAGCCAGTGAGGATTTCCTTCGATCCATAGCGACACACATCATTGGTGCCGACATGAGCGACCACCTGCAGATGGGTGCACCCTGTACCCTTCATGGCATCCGGAAGGACCCTTTCCACATCTGGAATGACTCCCCCGGTATGCACACGGAGTGCACATTGGTTTTCTTCCCCTCTCTTGCTGCCATTTCCCTAAGGGGCCCCATTACGCCGACTCTTTGCCGACTGGTATGCTGGCGACAGCTTACGACAGCACAGAGCCCTCCAGGGGTTCTTGGCTTTCGCCTTCGGTATCCTGAATATTCAGCGACATCGGAGCCTGCTCTAGAAAAAGAAAATCTTATTGAGCTGAACGATACATATGTTATTACATAGGTTACTAGCTTTTTGGGAAGCGACCTAGACAAAAATTTGTGATAACACCCGACCTGCAGCTAAGCGCGGCTTGAGACCCGACATTAGAAGGCTGAGGTGGGCGCGGCTGGCGCGCAACGAAAACATTGCCTTATATGACGTTGGATCGAACACCAGTACCGTCACAGAAGGCAGCACGACTACATGCGGACGATTGGAGCAACCAAACGACAGTCACCACCGATGAGTCCTAGACCGAAAGCACATGGACTTGATGGTCGAGAGAATTTTATTTAATTTAATTTTATCCATATTTTACAGCTTCTAACGTGATTGTACTCAATACACTCGAGGTATGAATTGAAAAACGCCTACAGTCACAATTTTTCGTGTTTTATTCAGTACACTATGCATTTGGGACTCTGTGGATCCATCTTCAGTAGTAATTCGTCTTAATACATGCTTTACTTGTTCTCTTGAATGAGATGAAATGCATATTCCCGTCACGGAAAGGTTTCATGTTAGGTTACGAATTTCGTAAGTCAGACGCGGAAAATATGTGCGGAGTAGTGGAAAAGATGAATAGCGGAAACTTACCAAATAATCCACTAAAAGCGTTTTTAACGTTTTAGTAACAGCATAAAATTTTTCCTTCAAGTATATCACTTCATCCAAGAGACACATTCGCAAATACATGTTTGTCAACAAAAAATGGCTCTGACCACTATGGGGCTTAACTTCTGAGGTCATCAGTCCCCTAGAACTTAGAACTAATTAAACCTTACTAACCTAAAGACATCACACATATCCATGCCCGAAGCAGGATTCGATCCTGCGACCGTAGCGGTTGCGGGGTTCCAGACTGAAGCGCCTAGAACCGATCGGCCCCAACGGCCGGCTTTTGTAAACACTTCACAGATGTTTTTGTACATGGTGGGGTCAAAGATGAATTTTTCGTAGTGCTAAAGACACAATTGTTAAAGAAAATTATTGAGCAAACAGCTATTTCAGTAATTTTAAAGATCTGGTCTAAAGTTGTTCCTGCATATGTCAATTGTTTCCTGCATATGTAAATTGTTTAATAATTATATCTTTATCAGTGTGAAGAATTCGTCTTTGACCACCCATGTACAAAAACATCTGTGAAGTGTTTACAAAAATGTATTTGCGAATATGCTTCTTGGATGAAATGATATACTTGAAAACAATGGAGGAAAAAACTTATGCTGTTACTAAAACGTTAAAAAGGTTTTTCTTGGATTATTTGATAAGTTTACACTATTCATCTTTTCCACTACTTCGCACATATTTTTCGCGTCTGACTTACGAAATTCGTAACCTAAAATCTGACCTTTTCGTGACAGGAATATGCATTTAATTTCATTCAAGAGAACAAATAAAGCATGTATTAAAACTAATTACACCTGAAGATGGACCCACTGGGTCCGGCATTCATCGTGTACTGAATAAAACACGAAAAATTTCGACTGAAGGTGCTTTTTAATTCGTACCTCGAGTGAATTTTACTAAATTAGTTTTGTTTCATTAATGTCATCCTTCCTCCTAAGGAACCCTTCCTCGCTCTCACGAAGATATGCCTCCATCCGATAGGATTAAGCTGCTCAGATAGTATATTTGTGTGCTTTTCCACATACTTAAATGGATATATAAATCGGCTGAGACTTTAAATAATTGTTTAGTAGGAAATTATGAAGTAAACTTATATACATAGTACTTAGGATAATACAAAATGTATTCCTTCACACTTGAAAAGAAAATGAAACCTGCTTTCTGGATAATGGACAAGACAATGCAGAATCTAATTGAAAGTATCTGGACACCTTGTATTCGTCTGGACGCAAGAAGACGTTCTGAGTCGCCTCAGTCGTGTTCCCTGAGATCAGGTCGGCAGTCTAGGCAGGCTATTCCATTTCAGGAATGTCACTGTCCGCAAATAATGGCCTCACAATTGCTGCTTGATGATACTGTGCATTGTCATACTGATACAGTCATCGTCTTCGAACTTCTTCCCTGCTGTACGAAGTGCGTAATCCTGTACATTTTGAACATACCCTTCCGAATTCGGCGTTTCCTTAACTGCAACGTGGGGACCACACATAACCCCGAAAAAATTCCTCGTACGTTGACACCATCGCCTTGCTATTCCACTGTTTGCATTACACTTGACGGTCGGTTCTCAAGACATTCTCCACACCCAGACCACTCCATCGGATTGTCGCAGAGTATAGTGTGATTCATCACTCCAAATCACGCATTTCTGGTCACCCACTGTTGAGAGCAGTAGCTACTTTCACCGTCTCAAGCGTTGCGTAGCACTGACTACAGAAATGTGGGTTACGATGAACTGCTTGACAGTTGTCCTCCCTACAAATGACTTCCTACGCGCAATCATTCTGTCGGCTGAACTGCTGGTAATACTTGGGAACTCTCCTGTGAGTGATTCCTTCGCTTGATTTCATGGGAATTTTGCAAGCTCCCTCCACAATACTCACGATTCCTCCCCGTCAGTACGTGAGATCTGCTTCGTCTTGGTTTAGCTATGATAGTTCCATCGCTATTCCACTAACAGTCGATTTGGGCAGCCTCGGAAGTGTCCCTGACGGATATGTTGTTCAGGTGACGTCCAGTGACTAGTCCGCTCAGCTCTCTTGATCTAGCTATCTGCTGTTACTGCTTCTCTATTAGTAACACATTAGCATCCGTCTCCTTTTATACCTCGTGACATCTAGTTCTCACTTCCACAATACATAGGAGTGTTAGGGTACTATTGATCGGATAGTGACAATTTTTTGCAATAATGTTATACTACTGGTAATCAGGAAATTGTAAAAGAGTCATCTTCCAAGCGGATAAGTGAATCTTCCTTTTTTGGAATTTACTGAAGATAAGTATCCATGTACGTCACTGGTTCAAAGTAGAGTTGTTCCTCTGACTAGATAAAACGTTTAATCTTTGGTATATAACAGCAGAACATGAAATCATCAGAACATGGTACCTCACGAGTGCTATAGTCTTCTATTCTTTGGAATAACAAATTCTGATTTTCCTCGTTTGCCTTTTTCTGTTTCCTCACACAAAACTATGTAACTATTATAAAATTTTATTTCCCACTGTGACGATTACTTCGGGATGGTGTGATGGGGATTCATTAAACATGTTCTGCAGCACATGATTTCCTAAGATTATTATGCCACGCAATTCGAAAACATTGCACTTCAATACGAGGAAAATATTTCCATAATATGGTGTCTCATTTCCGCGTAACGTAGGTCGCTCTATGCTTGACCTTTCTTTTGTTTCGTAATCGGTTATCGCGTGCGTTCAGGCCGCATTGCGTATCGAACGTTCAGATAGCGTGCTTTCGTGCTATCCACGATGGCTTGTCAGTGGCTAGGAAAATTCCACATGTCTGGTGCTGGCTCACAAGCAAATCTCTGCGCGAGCGAGTCAACGTTTCCACATTTTAGGCAGTCGGCTGTTGAACTGAGCTGGACTCCGTGCGGTTTGTGGTTCGTTGCAATTATGTCATTGACTATCAGATACCATATTGAGCGAATCCGTGAGAGGAGGAACGTCTGACGAATATTCCCCTCGAATACTGTCCAGTTCATGTGTGGTTTTTTTTCTTCAATGAATTTTCAAGATGAGGCCGTTGTCATTATACTGTAAATTGAGTTGTTCATAAGCTGCGACATGTTCGATTTACTTGAAGACACATATCGAAATTAAAGAAAAATTTTCCGGATGCGCTGATGTACAGGAGCACTGGTCGCAACGTGTGCTATGGCTGCTACGCTCGTTGGTCTCTGGTTGGGCAAGAGAGTGCGAAGATGGAGTGCGCCATGCCGCTGTATTTCTTTCCTCATTTATCTGATGTAAAGCGTCGCGTATCGGTGATAACTAGTTAGCCCCAGGGCACCGCAAGTTGGTGGCAGGCTAGCTATCGTGACCTTTACCTTAAACATGACGTCACGGTGAACAAACCAGCTGGAATGCCCACTGCATATTCACCACTATTTTATTTGCTCGGTCAGCTTGGTAGTGGATGTCGTATTAGATCATGGTAATAATGTTGAAAGCGAATTGTTTCCTCCAGATTTAACTAGCTTGAACGAAGAGATACAGTTTACAAGGTAGTGCGCTAAGAATGACACTTTGCCGTTTTTGAACCCCCAAGTAACCGTAAAAACAGAAAATATTGTCTTCGATATTTACCAAAAGCCAATTACGAGAGATCATGTTATATGTAGGAAATCTTGTTACCCAACGAAATATAAATCCGCGGCATTTCGAGCCATGTTAAAGCGTAAGTATGAAGTACACCTTATTACTAAAGATCTAATGGCTACAGATGAGATTAAAAAGTAAACAGTGTGTCAAAACTTTTACGATCCAGAATTTGCTAACGCAATTAATAGAAGTGTATTAAAAAAAGAGGAATCTTCTTTCCCACCGTGGGTCAGAGGCAGGTGTTATAATGCTTAGATCAGCCGATCAGAAAAAGGGAAGCTCTGTTTTTTTGCAGAACAAGATTTGTGGGTACACTACCCTAAGAAAAATGTGCTGATGTATGAGACTTAAAAATATTATGACACCTTATTTTACATTTTCGGACGTAGGTATAAAATTCTGACACAAGGAAAAGGTAGTGGTGAATAAATATAATGAAGCACATGTATACTGCGTTACTGCAATGGTCGCACTAAGAAACATGTAGGACCAAGAAGTAGCTAGTTTCGAACAATATTTCAGGAAAAACTTAACGTAAATAATACCTGATTTGCACTAACAGCAGTCGTACTCTAGGGACACAGCCTCACAAGCGGATCAGAAAATTTGAAAGTACTCCATCAAAAAGAGGAACACAATATTTTGAATGTATTAGAGAAGATATAGTTTTTCATAAAAAAAAGGAACTGCATAGTCTACGTCGAATAACCACATAGAGTTAAGCATTATAGCATTTTTGCTAATTTTGATTCTTTATACGATTAGGTATTACTACTAATAGAATTCTGTATTCAAAAAAAAAAAAAAAAAAAAATGGTTCAAATGGCTCTGAGCACTATGGTCATCAGTTCTCTAGAACTTAGAACTACTTAAACCTAACTAACATAAGGACATCACACATACCCATGCGCGAGGCAGGATTCGAACCTGCGACCGTAGCAGTCGCGCGGTTCCAGACTGAGCGCCTAGAACCGCTCTGCCACCGCGGCCGGCAATTCTGTATTATTCTCACTTGCAAAGGTAGCGAGCCAGTGCTCCTAGTCATGAGTAGATGACCTCACACTGTCCACAGGGTAGCTTCCATTCCACCAGGCAACTAGTCTCACATTGTCGTTCGCATGGGCAGCTTTTACTTTGTGTAAGACAATGTTACATTGTCGTCGCACTGGTAAGACACTGCCACCTGTAGAGTAATTGACGTAGTGCCGTGACTAATTATGTTTGCAGTGACAATTTTTTATCGCCATCCACCCCTTTTTAAAATATTCTGAACGTCCTCTCGCTATAAAGTATTTTTCTTCTTCAGTTTTAGGTGAGGCTCTGTAACTGCAAGTTTCACCTACCCGCAATTTCCCTTAAGTGAATTGGTTACGTCTTCGTTACCTCTAGTTCTCCATAGTATTGACAATATTCACAGAATAGTAAATTCTGATAGGAGCGAACGGAGTGCCCGTGACCTATTAACGTTGTTAGTACATTCTAGGTATGCCTTTATTAATTGTAATATCCACAAAGTGGTGACAATAAACATTGCTCTTTACCATATACGTTGCACCTGATGATACTGTTTGAGGCCAGGAACCAGTTGTGTTTCAATACACAACAGTTTTAACAGCTGTTAGCAGAATCCTTCCTAACATCATGTCTTTCAACAAGTGCAGATGCCCAGAGTATGAAATAGTTCGGGATGTCAAGGATATGCCGCGCAAAAGTAATGAAATGCAAACGTAGTGTTTAAGTAACGTTCTTTTCCTTAACTTGTAATACAAAGTATAGAATACAATCCGTTGCTCGTCCTTCCGATGGGTCATTTCGTCTCATACAGTAACAAAATAAGCCAACTCATAACGTAAATTTTTATTTGTGGGATATCCACAACTATTCTGCAATACTTTGTGGTAAACAGATCTACTCCAGTTATAAAATCCATTATTGACCGAGGTTTTCCACGATAGAAGTCGCTATACTCTAGCCCCATCATCATTTGTATCTGAAATATAGCAATGTTAGGATGTCATGCCCATGCTCTAATAACTAACAGGCTAACATCTACCGTACATGGACCGTCGAATAGGGATGATGCCTTAATAACTAATAGGCGAACATCTATCGGAGGTGGACTCTCAAACAGGGAGGTCATATGACAGTTCACATATGGTAAATGTTATTACTTGTTAGGGCTTGGCCAGGACGTGCTGCTTCTGCTAAAATTCAGATATTCCCGATGATGGGGCTAAGATTCCAAAACTGTGGTAGCGTATAGCAATCTCTATCCTGCAAGACTTGGGTCAATAAAGTATTCAACGACAGTGGGGGATTTATTTATCATGAACATAGAACTGATAAGTCTTAAAGTACACAGGAAGAAATCAACTAACAGACAAAGATAGCCTGGATGGGTAGGTCATCGTTCATGTAGGCCCCGTGGTTGCGCGGGCCTCGCGAGCTGATACAGGAACCGGCCGCGGCTTGGCAGGCAAACACATAGGCTACTGCCAACTTCTACAAGTAAACTACACGGCGTAGTACCGACAGAGCACGATATCACTGTTTCAGAGGGCGGAAGTACTGAGGCCATGTAGAACATTTTGATAAGGAAGTTTGCTTGCGTCAAATCGTGAATTGTTTGCATTTTTTGCGGGAGGTTCTGGAAACAATCGGAGTGCAGATTCAAAGTAGCACCGATGCGATTCAGGAAGTCCGACCAGTTCTCGGTTATCGTACAGCCAAGTGTGGCCTTCCACAAGATCCCAGAAAGTGGTGTCAGCCTGCGTCACGTTTGTTCTTGTGTCAAAGCCCTCCCTATGCAGAAGTATGTTCGGCCTCCTGCTATTAATCTGAGCATCAGACACCTTCACGTAGACTTGAAATAACGAGTTTTCTTTGGAAAGCACAATAACAGGTACGTCGTCTCCGTACGCAGTGCAGCAGATCCGCGTATTCTGAACCACTACTCCTATAACCGTGTTTTCAGTGAGCAGTAGTAGCGGTTCAGTGGCTATAGCGGACTTGGCATAGTGGGCAACTTCAGCGGACAGACCGTCCAATGATGTCCGAAAGAACAGATACCATCGGTGACCATACGGCTCTCTTAGAATGAAATGATAATTAAATCAAGACCCTAAGTTGTCGACAGGCGTTGATATACATCAACGGGGACAGTTGAAAATGTTTGCCCCGACCGAGACTCTAACACGGGATCTCCCGTTTACATGGAACACGCTCTAGCCATCTGAGCTACCGAGGGCACAGACGATAGTGCGACTTCACGGGTTTATCCCTTGCACGCTCCCCGTGAGACCCACATTCCCAACTTACTGTCCACACACTACATTGGTAGTGCCCCTGCCCACTACACTCATTACTCGCGGTAGACAATCTTACCGAGCACCTTAAGAGTTTGGGCAAAGCGTGTGCATCAAGCACAGAAGAAGAAGGTCAATAGCCGGTTAGCCTTAGCTATATGAAGATGGTATCTGTTCTTTCGAAAAAACATATACCATCTAAAGCTAATCGACCATTGACCTTCTTCTTCTGTGCTGGATGCACACGCTTTCCCCGAACTGTTACGAGACTCGGTAAGATTGTCTGCCACGAGTAATGAGTGTAATAGGCAGGGGCACTACGATTGTAGTTTGTGGACATTAAGTTGGGAGTGTGGGTCTCACGGGGAGCGTGCAAGGGATAAATCCCTGCAGTCGCACTATCCTCTGTGCCCTCGGTGGCTCAGATGGATAGAGCGTCTACCATGTAAGCAGGAGATTCTGTTTCGAGTCCCGGTCGGGGCACACACTTTCAACTGTCCCCTTTGAAGTACAGGGTGGTCCAAAAGCCCGGAAACACCCTAATAAAATCCAAATGGCGTAGCAAACAAGGAAACAGAGTCCCCACACACGAGGAACGGGAAGCAGGAAACTTTACAGACTATGCCACCAACATGGCCGACATCTTGAGAGCCGCCATCTTGGAATCAACTCCAAAATTTCAAATGGGAATGTGGTCATGTGACATATCAAACAGATATAGAATTTCACCAGAAAATCAATGCCGTTGTTATTTTGAACATAGCTTTATTCATTCTCAGGTTATAGCCAATTACTTGCGGCAGCAGTGGGATGCTCGAAAGCGTGAGTATTACGTACTGAGAAGTCATAAAATGGAGTCTGAAACGGTGCAAAGTGACTATCCCATGCCTGATATGTTACATGTGTTTAACTGTTAGGTATCATTTACTCATGCTAACGTTTTAATCATTGTTTCCTAATTTACAGGTTACAAAATGTCCTTAACACATGAAGAACGCATTGAAATCATCTTGATATCAGAAGAAAGAAGCACACGGGTCATTGCTGAGGATTTCAACAGTCGTCACCCAACCAGACAGCCCATCCCTCACAGCGCAGTTGCCAAGCTGTTGGCCAAATTTCGAGCAACAGGTTCTGTCGCAGATAAACCTAAGCCTGGAAGACCAAAATCCGCCACCGATGAAGCAACAACAGTGAGCGTGTTGTCATCAT
Organism: Schistocerca serialis cubense; assembly: GCF_023864345.2. Classification (NCBI taxonomy): domain Eukaryota; kingdom Metazoa; phylum Arthropoda; class Insecta; order Orthoptera; family Acrididae; genus Schistocerca; species Schistocerca serialis. The sequence continues at coordinate 215,939,675 of NC_064638.1, forward strand.
TTAGCAAGAGTCCGCAACGGAGTACTCGGCGCCTGTCACAAGAATGTGGGGTTAGCTGTACCTCCACACTGCGAATTTTATCGCAGCACAAATGGCACCCGTACAAAATTAAGGAGGTGTTGTTCGGTGATGAAGCCAAATTCTTTATCAATGGTGAAGTGAGCAAGCAGAATCACAGTTACTGGTCCGACACAAATCCGCACTGGAGTGATGCTTCCTAAACGGTCGACAAACAAAAAGTGATGTTCTGGTGTGGTGTGTGGGGTACCAAAGTCGTTGGACCTTTTTTTATTGATGGTACGTTAACAGCCAACGGTTATCTGAGGTTATTGGATGAAGAAGTGTTTCCCTCGTTGTTAACGGAGGACGGGACATTTCCGGAATTCTTCCAGCATGATGGATCCCCACCACATTATGGGCACAATGTGCAAGCATACCTGGATGTGCAGTTCCCTCAAAAGTGGATTGGTCGTAGGGGTGCTGTGGAGTGGCCACCACCTTCACCATATTTGACTCCTTTGGGTTTTTATCTTTGGGGTCATGTCAAAGCACTGATTTATTCAGTGAAAATACGGGATTTGCATCATCTGAAGCAGCGCATTGTTGATGTGTGTGGTCAAATTCAGCCAGATGTGTTGGTCATAGTTCATCAGGACTGGGTTCGGAGGATAGCATTAACAATCCAACATAATGGACAACAAATCGAGCCATTCCTATGACTGTTGGTGGTCTCTCGGGACTATGTAACATCGGCATAATGTATCTTCGGCACATAACACACATGCTGCTGAGTGTCCCAAAGCTGCCACATGTAACCGGCTATAACCCGAGAATGAATAAAGCTATGTTCAAAATAACTACGGCATTATTTTTCTGTTGAAATTCTATAACTGTTTGATATGTCACATGACCACATTCCCATTTGAAATTTTGGAGTTGAATCCAAGATGACGGCTTTCAAGATGCCACCATGTTGGTGGCATAGCCTATAAGTTTCCGCCTTCCCGTTCCTTGTGTGTAGGGACTCTGTTTCCTTGTTTGCTACTCCATTTGAATTTTATGAGGGTGTTTCCGGACTTTTGGACCACCCTGTATATCAAAGCCTGTCGACAGCTTAGGGTCTTCATTTAATTATCATTTGATTCCAATGAATCTTGGCTGGGATTACGTTTTTGCAATCTGCGTTAAGCTGTGTGAATGGCCATACCTGATCTATATGCGAGTCCTCGTCAGTCTTCTGTGGAAGGACTACAGTCTAGACAGTATAAAAAGATCCTTAACTGCTCGCACCGCTGCTGGCAGCTTTCAACTGCGAAACGCTAATGGCTGCAAGTGTAAACAGTATCCATCCACAAAGCTATGACAAAACTGAGGCGTTTCCATACAGTCGTTCACAAAATGGGGATATATTTTTGACTGAGGTATGCGTGCGAAGCTGTCACGGCCGTCCGAGACTGATTTACGACGGATGAACTGTTGTATCCCTTCTTTCACAGCCTTGAGTACTGTGGCGCCTTATCACACTTCATTAGCGACAGCCTGAAGACAGTCCTTGAGATTGCCTCAGAGCTGTTGGTAGAATTCAGCTCCGATGTCATCAGGACCTGGTGACTTTCCCAAAGCTGTACGGAATGTTACTGCTTCAATTTCGTCGGTCGTGAGAGGGACTTCAAGAGTGGCTTTATCGGAATCTTGTTTGTTTTCCTGGACAGTGCTGAAAAAGGGAAACTACCCTCTGTACTCCCCTCAGATGTAGTGGTAAGATGGCCTATTGGATAGCCCGTCAGAAACACGTATCAAGCATGAAAAGAGGAAGAAGCTATACTGAACTGTGGAAAAAAGAAGCAAAACAGAAATAATTAACGGTAAAAATTAACATGTGCAAGATTAAGCAACACTGAATGACCGTGGCATCGTGGTCATGTGGCCAGGGTGTTGGACTGCGAAGAGGAAAATCTTTGTTCAAATTTCGCTAATGTCCCACTTTATTTTTTACAAAATTATGAAGAGACGCCGATGAAAGGTAAACACGTGCGCTCTCGGTACGCCAGAAAGTGATATTTAATTGACACTCAGAACTGCGGTCGTTTCCGTCTATCCTGTTTTTTCGTACATTCAACCACGACCTGAAGTTCTACATATTCACAATTGTCAAGTTTTATTGAAAGTAAAACACGCGATATAGAAGATCTGATGAAAAGGATTTATCAGCCACTGCGGTGTGTTTTATACTCTGAAGTTATTGTTCTGTTTTGATTGTGCATTTAAATTCGCAGTGATATTTACATACCCTATACAGATCCATTCATTTTTGGGTATCTTCATTGTGCGTTTTAGCTTAATTTATGTCTCTGGTCCCAATTGTATTTAATTTCTTATTATTTTATTGACCCCCAGACGTGGTTATCAACCATCTTATGTAGCTAAAGAACCTAAGAATAGGTACGAATTATGCTTCACAGTTGTGAATACGCAATACCAATATTTTACCATCCTCTACATATAATTATGATTGCTACATCATGAAATCATACTTAGAGTAAGAAAATAAAACTGAATAACGAAAAGCCGGCGGCGGTGGTCTAGCGGTTCTAGGCGCCCAGTCCGGAACCGCGCGACTGCTACGGTCGCAGGTTCAAATCCTCCCTCGGGCATGGATGTGTGTGGTGTCCTTAGGTTAGTTAGGTTTAAGTAGTTCTAACTTCTAGGGGACTGATGACCACAGATGTTAAGTCCCATAGTGCTCAGAGCTATTTGAACCATATTTTGAATAACGAAAATCTAAGATTTACATTTTTGCTTACGTATAGTTACACCGGAAGCCGTACAGTAATTTCTGTTAGTTGTAACGGTTCCTTTATAGGGAGCATAGTGGAACTGGCATTGACATCATTGTTTGATTGCATCACTGTTCGTGCTGCTGTACTCTTCTGAACTCTGCATGGTGAACTGGTGTCTCCCTACCTTGCAGGCCGCAGGTTTAACAGAATTTCATAAAACACTCACAAAGCGTCCTTGAGCAACTGTGGTAGGAAGATTCACCAGAACCATTCTCACGCATTTTAGAGTATCACAGAGGCATAAGGCATTACTTTCATTGTCTTAGTTCCTTCGCGTATTTTTCTTTATTACTTTTATGCCAATTAGGATGGATGCAACTCTAGCGACACTGAAACAGAAATTGCCAGTTTGTTTCTTCGTTTGGCCTGTTCGAGTTAAGGAGCTGGTTTTCTGCTTTTAATGAATCCACTCTCAGAGGATGTACCAATGGTGAGGCAGTGGGCAAGGATCTTTGGGCTAAATAACTAACTGGAATTTTGATAAAGCTCTTCGATTTATGGATGATTGGGGGCTACATCAAGTATAGATGCTTGAGTCAAAATTGAGAACCTGAACACTGAAACCAGCGGCTAGAGGAAGAGAAGAGCTGATATAATCTCTATCTGAAAACTGTGACCGTCTTCAGGCATGGCACATGAAATTTGGTGAGGTTAATGTTGCACCCTGGGCATCTGAAAAACAGAGTGGGGACACAGCAAATGACCGTAGGATGTGACTGTACTGTTTCATATCAGGAAGCCAAGCCAGCACTGTAAGATCGACTGGCTGCTCTTGAGGAGATCGTGGAGTCGTGACATATCAATCCACCATTCTATCACGCACGTTGTGGAAACATTACACGATCTTACAGAAAATCATTGAGAAAGTTTGGATTAACGCTTACCAAGGAATAACAAATACTCAAAGCTACATTTTCAATGAGACGTTAAAACAGTGTAGCAAACTCCTGAAAGAGAAAGGTTACTAAAAAACAACTGCACTAGGATGAATGGTCAGTATTGAGGGATATGATAGGAATTATTATTCGAAACAAAGAAGTGCAGTAAACATGGGTTTTAAAATAAATAACTTAAGAGTCATACGCAATTGTTCAGTGAAAGAGATGTGTTGCACAGCAGCGAAGACGAACGAATACCCATAGCTCTTAACACCTGCGCTTCAAAACTCAGGTTTATTTGCCTTTTTCTTCTTGTTGGAGTTCTTATTAAGATATGGAATTCAAAGATTTCACAGTATAAAAGATATGTTTCACAGTACCAAGCATAAACAAGTGTTCATAGCCCTTAAGACGTGAATTTCAGTGACCATTTTACAACGCCTATTTGATTCGAACGGCCATTCTTGTCATATCCCCAAATACTGATCATAGCTACAGGGAAACTATGTATAAAACTAAAGTGTACTAGGATGACTCAGAGTGATGAATAATAATGAAACGGAATAACTGTAACACCCTCTCACACTACAATATCTCATCATAATACAGTGCTTTTTCAACAAAATCATTTCGAGATATATATTGCATGACAGTAGTAGCTTCGCATTCTCCTAAGGTCCGCATATCACTCATGACGACGGGATGCTCACTTAGTTTTCAGGCAGAATGAGAGGAGGACATGAAAACGTACGAGGGCCTTCATTGCATGTTTATGGGCCTGGAAGAAGTATTACATGCATAGCAAAATTTTGTTTGCCCAGTGATTATGAGACTGTGTCAGTGTATGAAGCGGTAAACTATGTTTCATATATTTACTTATGAGCTTTACATTTAGTGTAAATAGGGAACACTGCTCAGTAGATAGAAGGAGGCAGTGCTCAGAAGAGTGTTGCTGGAGCTACTCTGTAGCAGTTCTGGACGTGTGGGATGCCGCATTCTCCTCCTGCAAATTCCAAAGTCCGTCCCAATGCACAGGAATCCGATATCACCTCAACTGCACACGCCCCACATCTTTACAGACCCTCAACTAGCTTCGACAGTCCCCTGCTGACGTGCAGGGTCCACGGATTCATGAGGGTGTCTCCATACCCTACACGTCCATCCGCTCGATACAATTTGAAACGAGTCATCAACATTCCAATGTCGGTGCACACAGGCCGAAGCGAGGAGTAAAGCTTTGTGTCATGCAGTCATCAGTCGTACACGAGTGTACCTTCGGATCCGAAATCTAATATCGATGAAGTTTCATTGGCCCAGCATTGAAATCTGCAGCAATTTGCGGAATGGTTGCACTTCTGTCACGTTGAATGTTTGTCTTCAGTCGTCGATAGACCCGTTCTTGTAAGATCTTCTTGCCGCAGCAATGTTGGAGATTTGTTGTGTTACCCAATTCCTGATATTCACGGTTCACTCGTGAAATATGTCGTCCGGGAAAATCCCCGCTTCGTCGCTATCTTGGGGATGCTGTGTCCCATCGCTCGTACGGCGACTGTAAAACCACGTCCAAACTCATTTAAACCTTGATAACTTGTCCTTGTAGCAACAGTAACATCAGTAATAACAGTACCAGACAATTGCAGTCTCATATAGGGGTAGCCGACGGCAGCGTCGTATTCTGCCTATTTACGTATCTCTGTATTTGAAAACGCATGGCTACACCAGTTTGTTTGGCGCTTCGGTGTATTTACCACTCGTAGAAGGAAATGTTCTTGTTACAAAATAAACTAAGAAAACAGAATAAAATAAATGAAGAACGAAAAGCTCTCAGTAGACTGGTTAACGGATTCGTATGATTGTGATATACATGGTCCAGTCACATTAATGTGACCACGGACTGTGTTCGACGGCAACGTGTATTGATTACTCATAGACGAGCATGTTGACTGATATACAAAGCGTGTCGGCGGGACGCGAAAAACCATGCTGTCGTTGTCGTAAGTCGGAATCAAAGCGATTTATCTAACGTACAAAAGGTCATGAGCATTGGCTTTCGAAACAAGGGTGGAAGTAGTTTCGAAACGGTTGGTTTGCAATCTGTTCACGTACCGCAGTGGTTCTTGTACATCGTTCATGGCAAAAGAGAGCTGTTCAAAATCGGCACTGAGGCAACTGTTGTGCAACACGGGCTGTAGATGATATGAGTGAATGACAGCTGCGAAGATGCGTACAGGCGAAGAGTTGCACAGCTGTCGAGCACCTGACGGCCCAGAGGATGGGCCTGAGTAGCAGGCCCCTGGTTTACATAAGTTTGCCGTCTGCTGTTCATCAGAGACAGAGGCTGAAGTTCACACAACATTCCGCAACTGGACGTCCAGTGAGTGGCGACTGGTGACCTTTTCAGATGAATCACTTCTTATGTTCCGTCGGACAGACGGCCATTGGCGTGTGAGACGTGAAACGTCAGACATTAAAGAGTCCAGGCTGGAGGAAGGAGCGTTATAGTCTGGAGAAAGGTTTCGTGGCATTCTCTGGATGACCTCATCATTCTGGAAGGCACAATTGATTAGCACAAGTAAGCATCCATCCTTGGAGACAATCTACAAACCTACATGCAGTTTCATTTTCCTGGGTAGGGTGGTGTACAACAGTAGGACAATGCCAAATGTCACACTGCTCGCTGTTTACCTGCATGGTCCGAAGACAACCAGGAAAAGTTTTCCGTTGGCTCCTGGCCACCAAACTTTCCACATCCCTATCTCTACCATCCGAATGATCACTTACTCTCTTCCATCTCGTCTCACTCTTGAAAAGCTAATGAAATAGGCAATTGTAGCGTTGTCACATGAAAGTGATCGGACAGTATACATCCCCATTAGTGTAAGGAATTTTATCGCTGCTGCCATTTTATCTGATTCAGAGGAAGTAGTCGCCTCTCCTTTTCTGGTCGCCACTCAAGAATGGCGTATTATATGTGTATCGAGGCACTACGAAACCATATTCCGAACTGTAACTTCAAGTCTGACTAAATGAGTTCTTCATACAAATATCACCGTCCGAAGTAATTTTGTGTTACTAACAGCTCGTGTGTTTAATTAATAGAGAAAATAGTTAGAAACGGTCCTCTTAGTAGTTGGTCGACGCCGTCGCTATTCTTCTGCAACATAGCAAAGTTCTTCTGGTAATGCCACTTCAAAGCAACACGAAGTGTTACGTTTTAAATCTAGCACAGGAACGTGCAGATATGGGCAGGTAAAATCGGATAAATAAACGCCCATACAAATATCAAAGATACCCAACTAAATAGCACAATGCATCTTATCACTGGCACAATCAAATCTACTCACATACGCTGGCTACCACTACTAAGTCATATACCCTCCCCCCTCCCCCCCCCCCGCCAAATCCCAGACGTAAAGACGTTCTCTTAAGAGAATTCAACAAAGTAATGGACAATCCAGAACTACCGATACATTCTGACATCAGCAACGCAAATGCTAATCGCCTGCGTTCGAGGAAACCACCAACAAGAGATGGCATGCACTTGAGGAACAGCAACTACCAAACTACGATTAAGTGGCTGAAGCGAGTTAACGACAAATCCTGCCTAATAATGCCTCTTGTGAAGAAGACACCGCCACCTGGTTTCAACCTCCCTCGCAGACAATGGTCCACACTAAGCAGAATCCGAACCATCAGTGGGAATTGTGCAGCCTCCCACTTCAACTCGAACATAACTTCAAAGCCTGAGTGTGACTGCGGTGCTACACAACAGACGATCGAGCACGTTATCACCGAATGTAGGAGAAGAAAGTATAATGACAGTGCTAGTGACTTCGCTCTCATTCGTAATCTACACACTCTTGTGGTCTTCAGTCCTGAGACTGGTTTGATGCAGCTCTCCATGCTACTCTATCCGGTGCAAGTTTCTTCATCTACCAGTACCTACTGCAACCTACATCCTTCTGAATCTGTTTAGTGTATTCATCTCCCTCTACGATTTTTACCCTCCCCGCTTCCCTCCAATACTAAATTGGTGATCACGTGATGCCTCGGAACATGTCCTACCAACCAATCCCTTCTTCTAGTCAAGTTGAGCCACAAACTTCTCTTCTCCCCAATCCAATTCAGTACCTCCTCATTAGTTATATGATCTACTCATCTAATCTTCATCATTCTTCTGTAGCACCACATTTCGGATGCTTCTATTCTCTTCTTGTCCCAACTGGTTATCGTCCATGTTTCACTTCCATACATGGCTACGCTCCATACAAATACTTTCAGAAACGACTTCCTGACACTTAAATCTATACTCGATGTTAACAAATTTCTCAATCTAGACATACAAGTGTAAATTTCAATCATGAAAGATGTGGTATGTCTAGCCATACGCTAAATAAATAAATAACTATACACACCTCATCGAATGTATTTTCTCTTTTGTATGTATACTGATAACAGCTTTCAGCATCTAAATTTGAGCCTGTAGAGTAAAATTCAAACCACTGAGAACTTAAAGTGCTGGTCTGAACCGAAAAACGAGTGAGGATTTAATGAGCACCTCCTATAGCAATGGCATCCCACACTGAACATAATAATAGTTTAAATAGCATTAGTGTATCCAGTATCTTACTGGCGTGAATGGCGTAACATCACTACTAGAGACGGTTCGCCACTACTGGATATGCACACATGACACCTACACGGCAGTAGTCGATACTGGGTGACCAGCTGCTTTCGTAACTCTATTGGTGGCCTCGACTCTTCATCCCGCCGTTACCCAACACTGGGTAACCGCCGAGCGCGCTGTAACTGGCAGCTGGTGTAACCCGCGCCAGCCGGAGCGAGCCGCGCCACACCGCGGCGCAATAAGCCGTGGGCGCCGCGGCTGATTACCGCCCGGAATTGCCTCAGGTCGTCGCCGCGCCTCCTGTTTCCCCACTGCTGACCTGCCGCCGCCATTGCCGCTGCTCACACCCGCAACGCTCGCGCTCCCGCCGCTCCCAACCCCTGTGAACGCTCTACCAATCCATTGTTCTCGTCGCCCCTACCGACACAGTAGCGATATGCAGAAGGAGCTAATATGTGGGACCCGAAGAACATGAAGGCTGTCAAAGTTATGTTCGTAATATAGTTAGAAATCTCACGGAAAAACAAAAGTTAATGACACCCGGAGGACTTCGCGCGATTGCCTTGTAACATAGCCTCTAGCCATGTCAATTGCTTCAGTTTCGTGGAGAGAATGGTCCTCAAATTTCTTCTGGTATGTCTTGCATACACTACTGGCCATTAAAATTGCTACACCAAGAAGAAATGCAGGTGATGAACGGGTATTCATTGGACAAATATATTATACTAGAACTGACATGTGATTCCGTTTTCACGCAGTTAGCGTGCATAGATCCTGAGAAATCAGTACTCAGAACAACCACATCGGGCCGTATTAACGGCCTTGATACATCTGAGCATTGAGTCAAACAGAGCTTGGATGGCGTGTACAGGTACAGTGTCCATACAGCTTCAACACGATACCACAGTTCTTCAAGAGTAGTGACTGGCGTACTGTGACGAGCCAGTTTCTCGGTCACGATTGACCAGACATTTTCAATTGTTGAGAGATCTGGAGAATGTGCTGGCCAGGGCAGCAGTCGAACATTTTCTGTATCCAGAAATGCCCGTACAGGACCTGCGGTCGTGTATTATCCTGCTGAATTGTAGGGTTTCGCAGGGATCGAATGAAGGGTAAAGCCAAGGGTCGTAACACATCTAAAATGTACCGTCCACTGTTCAAAGTGTCGTCAATGCGAACAAGAGGTGACTGAGACGTGTAACCAGTGGCACCCCATACCATCACGCCGGGTGATACGCCAGAATGGCGATGACGAATCCACGCTTTCAATGTGCGCTCACCGCGATGTCGCCAAAAACGAATACGACCAGCATGAAGCTGTAAACAGAACCTGGATTCATCCGAGAAAATGACGTTTTGCCATTTGTGCACCCAGGTTCGTCGTTGAGTACACCATCGCAGGCGCTCCTGTCTGTGATGCAGCGTCAAGGGTAACCGCAGCCATGGTCTCCGAGCTGATAGTCCATGCTGATAGTCCAGCTGTTCGTGCAGATAGTTGTCTTGCAGACGTCCCCATCTGTTGACTCAGGGACCGAGACGTGGCTGCACGATCCGTTACAGCCATACGGATAAGATGCCTGTCATCTCGACTGCTAGTGATATGAGGCCGTTGGGATCCAGCACGGCGTTCCGTATTACCCTTCTGAATCCACCGATTCCATAATCTGCTAACAGTCATTGGATCTCGACCAACGCGATACGATAAACCGCAATCGCGATAGGCTACAATCCGACCTTTATCAAAGCCGGAAACGTGATGGTACGCATTTCTCTTCCTTACCTCATGTTAGCACGTTGTAGGTGTCGCCACCGGCGTCAACCTTGTGTGAATGCTCTGAAAAGCTAATCATTTGCATATCACAGCATCTTCTTCCTGTCGGTTAAATTTCGCTTCCGTAGCACGTCATCTTCGTGGTGTAGCAATTTTAATGGCCAGTAGTGTAGATGAAGTTACCCATTCCTGATTAAGTCCAGCAGAGCTATAGTAATCCAGGAAATTTAGAAGCTCCTCCCAACATAGTGTGCAGGATTAAGGTCAGGTGATTCAGCAGGCCTCTTGAGGTAATACAGCGAGCATGAGCGAATGTCAATGTAGGGGCGCATGCATTTGGCCATATGAACTTTACGGTTATCACCTTGGAGGAGCGTCTACAGCGTACTCATATTAATAATTTACAGAAGAGGGTAACATTTATCAGTCGAGACAGTAGAAATTAAGATCCTAGTTCCTGATCATAGTAACCTAGAAGCGTAGAATTTAGTTGCAGTGGATCTCAGGCTAGGGGTTGTCCAGACGTGGGTCTCAATTATTTTGTGTGAAACAAAAATATTTGTAATAACAGAACAGGAATATACTTTAAATAAAACAAAATGTTTCCATTGAGCGAAAATGTCCTTTATCAGGTCTTCATAGAGTCAATACCACAAAAGGTCTTCCAATGAATCAAAGAATTAAGATGCAAAATTTGCCCAACGTGCGCATTCAGATAATAACATAATAAATTTACAACGTTTGGTCCTCGGCAATAGCCAGTAAAAACGTCTGGGATAACATATGGGAGTAAAACAAAAAATGGAAAACAATTATTGGATATAAGTAGTATCATAACACACAACTACACATGACTAACGTCGCCTGAGAGCTACCACAACATACAACAAGCTGCGTACCATACTCAACTAAACTGCTCACGCACATGTATCTTAGTAAAATATTATTCAGTAATTCTAAAAATTGACTATTCACACAGGACACGTACGAAGATGATTTCTCAGGACTCATGGTCTCGGCGTACTTTAAATAACACACTTAGGGATTAATATAATTAGTCTTCCTATCATCACATACAAATTGTCACACGCACCCCTAGGCTATCGAAAAAATATTATCACTAGGAAATGTATATTTATGTATTGCTTATTTAGCATCAACAGGTTAGGCCTTACGGCCCTCTGTTATATCTGACCGGGAGCAACACGTAACATAGATATTACGAAAAAATTCATATATATATATATATATATATATATATATATATATATATATATATATATGGCTATTACAAATGATTGAAGCGATTTCATAAATTCACTGTAGCTCCATTCATTGACATATGGTCACGACACAGATACGTGGAAAAACTCATAAAGTTTTGTTCGTCTGAAGCTGCTCTTCAGGTTTCTGCCGCCAGAGCGCTCGAGAGCGCAGTGAGACAAAATAGCGACAGGAGCCGAGAAAGCGTATGTCGTGCTTGAAATGCACTCACATCAGTCAGTCATAACAGTGCAACGACACTTCAGGACGAAGTTCAACAAAGATCCACCAACTGCTAATTCCATTCGGCGATGGTATGCGCAGTTTAAAGCTTGTGGATGCCTCTGTAAGAGGAAATCAACGGGTCGGCCTGCAGTGAGCGAAGAAACGGTTGAACGCGTACGGGCAAGTTTCACGCGTAGCCCGCGGAAGTCGACGAATAAAGCAAGCAAGGAGCTAAACGTACCACAGCCGACGGTTTGGAAAATCTTACGGAAAAGGCTAAAGCAGAAGCCTCACCGTTTAAAATTGCTACAAGCCCTGACACCCGATGACAAAGTCAAACGCTTTGAATATTCGACGCTGTTGCAACAGCTCATGGAAGAGGATGCGTTCAGTGCGAAACTTGTTTTCAGTAATGAAACAACATTTTTTCTTAATGGTGAAGTGAACAGACACAATGTGCGATCTAGGCGGTAGAGAATCCTCACGCATTCGTGTAACAAATTCGCAATTCACCAAAAGTTAACGTGTTTTGTGCAATCTCACGGTTTAAACTTTACGGCCCCTTTTTCTTCTGCGAAAAAAACGTTACAGGTCACGTGTATCTGGAAAATTGGCTCATGCCACAACTGGAGACCGACAGTGCCGACTTCATCTTTCAACAGGATGGTGCTCCACCGCACTTCCATCATGATGTTCGGCATTTCTTAAACAGGAGATTGGAAACCCGATGGATCGGTCGTGGTGGAGATCATGATCAGCAATTTATGTCATGGCCTCCACGCTCTCCCGACTTAACCCAATGCGATTTCTTTCTGTGGGGTTATGTGAAAGATTCAGTGTTTAAACCTCCTCTACAAAGAAACGTGCCAGAACTGCGAGCTCGCATCAACGATGCTTTCGAACTCATTGATGGGGACATGCTGCGCCGAGTGTGGGAGGAACTTGATTATCGGCTTGATGTCTGCCGAATCACTAAAGGGGCACATATCGAACATTTGTGAATGCCTAAAAAAAACTTTTTGAGTGTTTGTATGTGTGTGCAAAGCATTGTGAAAATATCTCAAACAATAAAGTTATTGTAGAGCTGTGAAATCGCTTCAATCATTTGTAATAACCCTGTATATGTGTGTGTGTGCGTGTGTGTGTGTGTGTGTGGTTTGTGTGTTTCGATCTGATGGGCACTCAACGGTGACGTCATCAGCACCCTTAAACTCATTACAAGGAATGAATGGGCAGCTTATCTCTAAATGTTGCACACTCATGCACTCGAAATGACCACTCAGCCACTCAGTGTCACATGCGACATTACAACTTAGAAAGACGGAAAGTAGTCGTACAGGAAATTAAAACACAGAAGACAATACGTAGAAGTGCGAAAAGGGAAGCTCTGGGAAATGTGACTCACAGGAAATTCGCAAGAGCCAGCGATCGTATTAACACAATGAAACCACCTCCCTAAATTCCTGGGAAAAATGTTGGACAGTTCACAAAACATTGAAACTCGAACCACATTCGCCTCCATGTCATTTAAAGTAGGGGGCAGATCAGGTGGGCAAATCCACTGCAGACCGCTGGCCTGAAAATAAAACAAACTCCAGCAAAATTTGGCGCAAAGTAATGTATACGCCAAAGCACCACACATTGGAGGATCCTCTCACTAGAGCAAGCAGCCATGCTTCACAGGACTGTAGCCTACGCAAAGACGAGTAAGGAGGGACCTCGATCCGTCGACGTCGCTGGAAGGATGTACGCCAAGGTCGCGTTTATGACTTTACTAGAAGGAGCTAATTTTCCGTGACTTCCTGCCACTCCTCTCCTCATCGACGCATTACTTTGTACCTCAGACGTGAAGTGATAGCATGCAGGGGGATGGCACTTTGAAATAACTGAGGATCACTACATGCCTCCTTGGCTGCTAGATCCGCCCTTTAGTTTCCCTCATCACCCATGTGGCCTAGCACCCAGTAGAATGACACCTATTACCTACTTCCCCAGTCGTTGTGGTTGCAGGTCGGCATCCTGCGTATTACGGATTACTTTACCTGTAAGGTAAAACCGTTGGATAGAGTGAAGGGCAAGCAGATAATTGGAACAAAATGGCTCTGAGCACTATGGGACTTAACTGCTGTGGTCATCAGTCCCCTAGAACATAGAACTACTTAAACCTAACTAACATAAGGACATCACACACATCCATGCCCGAGGCAGGATTCGAACCTGTGACTGTAGCGATAACTGGAACAGAAAAGAAATTTAGCACTGGTAGAGCGACTCACATGCACCAGTGCCCACAAGAGCACACATAATTCTGCATCGAAGTCAGTAAATTCTTGAGGAAGTCGGAATTCGAGGACACCATCTGGGAACAAAACAAAGCAACCAACTGAGGCCCCTGTTTAGACCCACCTGTAAAGACATTTACATAGTTCTGGTGCTCATATAAAATGTCAGAAAATATCTCTTGAAAAAAGGAGCAGGTGTGCAATTTCTTCTGGGCTGCACCAAATCTAAAATTATCCTGTGCCTCTTGAGTAACCTGTGCGGCAGGCGGTTAAAGCCCTGAAGCTTCAGTGGTATGTATTCTACACACAGTGACTGCAGCACACATCACACACGGATCGCAAACGGCTTTGTGGCTCATGGAGGGATGGAGAAAAGGCGTTCCAGAGGAAGACGAGCTACATTAGAGTATGCAAGTGGAGTCGGAACTGCAAGGAAATACAAGCATGACGCACTAGGAGGAGCTGCCGTCGGATGGTGGGTGATTGGTTCCCGACCACAGCAAATTGGTTATTGGACGGGCCCTGTAAGCAATTGTGGCCAGCCTAATTCACTCAACGTGGAAACGTCAATGCTCTTCAAATAAAATGGCCTAATTGATCGATGTACCCTTCAACCATAGTCCAGCCAGGAGCACACGAAGACCCTATGAAACTGGAGCAAACGTGTCCTATCTGCTCCCCACGACTTGTGGATAAGGTACTTTATGATGTTCGGCTCTTTGATGGTTCAGGCTCTCAGGTCTGGCGAGGCAACTACGACAATTTGGAGTCAAAAATAACACCCAAAAACCTCACAAAGTCTCTTAAATGTAGACTTCACATACAAATAAGGTAAATCAAAAATATGACGAGAATGATTAAAATGAACACACACACTTATCCTCAGAAAACTGCAACTTGTCTTTACAGCCCACTCCTCCAATCTCCGCAGTTTAAGTTCAGACTGACGGCTCGCTACTACAACAATGGAGAAGGAACAGAAAACAGTAAAACATTCCATAAATAAGGAACACTGTACGGAACCCCTTGCTGTAGTCATGACACTGTTTATGGGTATAGCAAAGCGGGTAACACTTAAGAAACTGCCCAGAGGGACACCATTCTCCTGCTCAAAACTATATCATGTCACCAACGCAGGTTCTAAAAAGCCACTGAGACCGGAAAGACCACAGCAAGAAGGATAGTTGGCCACAAAAGCCCCATTGATGCAGCTGTGCAAGAATACTGTGTCTCCAAATACTAATTATAAGACTTACTAATATGGAAGAATATGCCAATACAATGATGTTTACGTAGGAAAGCCTGCAGAAAAACCGCCTCTAGCAGGGTCAGGTTGACGACAGTGGATTGATGTCTCCAAAATTAGCACTGAGAGCGGATAAGGAGTTGCCAGGTACCTAACAACCAGATCAGATGAAGGTTAACCATTCCTTCCAGGGTACTCGCTACACAGCACTTGCAATCTCTTCTGGACTGCAACAGATCCAAAACTATCTTGATCCCCTCCAGTAACTACTGGAACACCTGTGGTACTTCCCTGGTTGAAGAGAGGCACTAAAATTGCCTCCCTCTACATGTTGGGGATGTTTCCTGTCTGTCAGATAAAATTAAAACATTCCAGAAGGATTTTCTTGGATATCGCTGGCAAATATTTTAGCAAGCAGTACCACATTTGGTCGTGACTGGGTGCAGTGTCACGAGTCTCAGACGTGGCCGATTTCAGCTCTAACATGGAGAAAGGGGAGTTGTAGGACCAACCCCTTACTGGATCTGACGTCTATCTTGCCCCTCCTGACAGTCGTACAATAGTGACGAAACGCTGAATCCTGACATGTATTAGCAGTATTGCTTGCAAGATTCTCATCCAGTGTCTGAACTATATCTCCAGGTGTTGTTTGGAGTCACCCCTGTTTCGTTACTGCTGCTATTGATAAACGACTGTGTTCGCTGGAAATCCTCCAGATGGCTTCCCATACTGTTGTAGAAAAACTGGAACGTTTTGTGGGGTCTCTGAATTTTTGCTATCATCTTTTATGGCTCTTCTTAATGATGTGTTGAGCCTTGACCTTGTGACTCGAAACGCCTTCAGATTACCTGCTGTTGGTAAGCATTTAAAATGTCGAATAGCTACATGCCTTTCCACAATTCCTGAACGGCAGTTATGTGCCTATTAAGGTACTGGTCGTCTTCTAAGTTGACCGGAGGACTTTGGGATGGTTAGGTCAGTGACATGATGAATTGCTCGCATCATGTGGCTCATCCGTTCCTGGAAGCTTTTGCAGCGTTCAAGCACAGCCAGCTGGCAGGACTGCATCCAGTTTGCCTCACTGATCATTTTAATGGTTCTGTCCAACTAGTACTTCTCCAGGAAGTGGATTCACAGTGGGAAGTGGTCAGTGGAATGAGAGTCATCAGTTGTTACCTACTGTGCTGAGTCTGGAGATCAGAAAGAGAGTTCGATGGCTGAGGATGATCCAGTAGCAGCTGAGAAGTTACAGGAATTGCTCACGTTGAGGATGCAGAGCTTCTGAGACGTTACAAGGATCTCCAAGACTGGGCCTGTGGGGCAAGGAGAGTTTGAGCTCCGTAGTACACTATGGGCATTGGAAACACGCAGCAGGAGAAACAGATGGGAATTGCTCAATAAGGCCTGCAAGAGCCTCAGAGTCTATGGCATCTGGTAGAGGTAAATACAGGGAACAGATAGTGATCTTCAGGCCCACATGGTAGAAATGGGTAGTGCTTGTAGGCCTGTAGAGCAGAGGAGTAGTGTGTGTTACTGAAAAGCACAGCAGTGCCTCCCATGTGTCTGTCTCCTATCGGGTCATTCTTTTGGTGGACAACGTAGCTCAGTAGTACAGGTTTCTTGTAAACATAAGAATGTGGGTCATGCCTGTGGCGGGATTTTCATTTCCTCAATATGAATCCTGAACCCAATCATGTTCCACTGTAGTATGGGAGCCATCTATCAGAGGGGCTGTATTTTCACCCGTTTCTCCGCTGGGGTGGGAGGACTTTTAGCCTTGGGGCAAAATCACTGCCCCAGGCAGACTTTGCAGTCCATTGGCTCAGAAGCAGAAGCAGCAGAGCCCTCAAGTCCAATGACATCGACGGTTTTCATGATTTACCGACTGATTTCGCCAATGCTTGAAGCTTTGCTTTTTTAGACTGGGAGGGATTTGGAGGAATTACCACAGCAATAGTTAACCAGTGGCGGACGTTGTACTGGGCTCTGTCTTTGGAGGTACTGGAATGTCAGCAGTAGTGGGAACTGCCGCTTTGCTTGATGTTCACAGGAGGACTATGGGCTCTGAAACAACTGGAACCTAGCATATGCACTGACAAATGCAAGTACTGTGCTGACACTAGCAACCTCAATTTGTGTAGAAGCGTTGGCTGACTAAATAGCCTTTTTAAGCGCTGAAACAAAAGGTGTAGTGAAAGTGGAAGCCTGTGTGGCCTTATAGACCTTGCTGGGCTCTCTGTAAGGGATGCATATGGATGTCTTAATCTCTTGCGTCTCTCGTTCTTCAAGGAAGACTTTGCCATCCCTACTCCACATAGGGCGATCTCCAGAGCAGTTTACGCACTTTGGAGGGGAGGAGCAGCCAACGTCATCATAGGTGACTTACTCACATTTGCCACAAGTGACTTCAACCTTACATACTAATGTGATGTGCCCAAAGCGCTGGCATTTCATGCACCTTATTCGGTTAGAGACATAAGGCCATACACTTACAAGAAGAAAACCTGCCTTGACATTTCGTGCCGTTGAAGATAAAGCTAAAGGAATCACAGTTTATGAGACCCCCATCCAACCTTTACAACACAACGTTTTGTACATCAATCGTCTCTTCCTCAAACCATTAATCCTTCAGTTCCTCCTTTGTGATTGTCTACAGGACTCAACACCTATGCTATAGCTCAAGCTCTTACCGAGCTCCGTTTCTATGGCATGTTCCTCAAGGCACTTAGCATTCAGGAGGGTGGTGACTGGTTGAGAACTAACTGTTTCAACCAACAGTGTTCCGGTACTCTTTCAGTGACAGATTTCAGAGTAACTGCAATGCCTTTGGAGTACCTTCGAGGCCCTCAAAACATATCTAAATGTAAAAAGGGGAAATCATCTCAAAGCTGCCCCATTTTCGTTTCACAATCCAAAACGCATTCTGATCACCAGCATGCGTCTTGTTACAATATTTTGAAGAACTCTTTATAATCCCAGAATCAGGAGGACTGGCTGAGACGACGAAAAATTTGGGAGGGCTCATTTGTGTCCCATGGGCATCTAGGGAGATAAGGGTCAACCCACACACAGCCCCACATACCTGAGTAAACCTTATACAGCGGAGGCGTACCAGGGTCCCCAGAGATTGTCCGCAAAAGACTATACCACCCCAACAGCCATGCATCTCATCATTGCACAGCACACCCTGAGATTGAAGGTCTTTTTGTGGAGGTTTTTACATCCTCGCGATCTGGGCAGTCAGACCAAGATCCCCATTCCCTGCGACAAACAACGTTCCACGCCGCGCCCATCAGTGGTCGCTGAAGCATGCCCAAGCATGCCCAGAGCTTACAGTGACAGAGGGCTGGCGGCGCTTACCAGTCCGCAGCTGAGGATCTCTGGGTTCCACAAGTCCGTACTCAGCAAGTCAATGATAAGCCCCTCAAGGGCATGTTTAGTATTATAGATGCAGAAATATTGACAGTGGCATGACTTTGCAGTGACTGTTGGCAACGAACAGAATATAAGTAAAGTACACTCCAACATGAGAGAGGGAAAACTTCTTTGGGACAGGGTTATCTATAATAGTGAGCTGCGGATATAAACGGGTGAGATGGCTATTGAGATAGAAAGTGGGCAGTTAATTGCTTTTTAAGTTTGGAAGGAATTTAACTGCGCTGACTTTTTTTAGCAAGATGGTCCAAAAATGGGGTTCCTGGTACAGAAAATGATTTATAAAACATTTCTGTGTTATGTAATGACACACAGATGATCACATTTTGTTGAGAATGAGTGTTCCTTCTTCGCTGTTTATAGAGTAACAGTTGAAAATAAATAACAGGAAGTGCAATGACTGAGAAGACGATACAGCAGACATAGAATATGATAGTCTCTAAATTTATTGACATGCATTCATGAAAATTGTTTGTAGGCAGGTGCGCTATGGTGGAAATAACGTACTTCACAAATGTATCGCAGACAAGTATTCATCACCAGTTGTAGTCCACATGAGGTTTCATATGTCAGATCTTGAAATCATATCGGCATGTAGGGGTACTATTAGCGATTTTCTGAGCTTCCTTTTAAGCTCGAAAAGGCATACATTTTTGTATTCTATAGCGAACAAACTGTTGCTGGCTCAGCCGAAGAATTGCAGTTGTGTTTTCAGTCCAGTCTGAGTGATGGTTCGGAATTAACCTCACATCTTTACACAAGAGGAAACGATTATCTTTGTGCCATTTACGATTAAGGTTCAAAAAGATTCTCAAAACTGTGTGGTAATAAGGCTTTCATGAGCGACTAAAACTGCTTGCATTTTAATCGGGTTAAGTTGGAAACCTGTGCTGTGTGCCCCCGCAGGTAAAGCTATCAAACCAGCAGTTACATGACAGGCGGGTATCCAGGTGTTTTTTGGACTTGCACATAGACGTAAGGCACACCCTATGCAGCGCTCATATGCTACAGAGCGCACTGTATCCACCATAAAATCAACTGTGTAAAACCGTTAGCTGAGAAAGCACTCAGGTAGTCGTCCTTTTCACACGCAGAAACACAGTTTTCTTCCTCAACTGGGATCGCTGCTCTTCCGGCTGGAATGGAAAAAGACTTAAGCCGTTGCAGCAGACTAATTTGTTCATACAGGTGTCACACCCCACGCAGAATGTAGTGGTCTATCCGACAGTACCGCAACACGCCAGTTTCTGGAGGCGCTCGCTCTCGTCTCTGGCAAAATCTCTCGCTACTCTTCACATAGCAGCTGATCCCAGCACCCTGTGGTCCACTCTACCGTAATGGATATCTCAGCCGCTGCGCTAGTCCAGCCCCTAGCCATGAGCCCCAGACTTTCGCACTGCTTCCGCCATCGCGGCGGGGCTGGCTTACAGAAAATGCTTCTGGTTCCACTTGCTGCAGCTGATTGTCTCCGGCGACCGTCCTTGCCAACAACTCGACCACAACGACGCTCGTGATAATCACGCCGTCTGCCCTCTGATGCTCCGAGCATGACTCTCCCTTCGAAATTACTTTTTGAAAATGGGGAAATCAACCACCCACAAGCTGAAGATGGGCTCTACATACCTGCATCGGCATTTGCTTATATACTCCACAAGTCATCTGGAACGTGTGACGGGAAGTAGGCCTACTTTGTGTATCATTGTGACTTCTGCCATTTACTGTTCCAGTGGCAAATGCTTCACGGGAAGTATCACTGTTGATTGGCCTCCGTGTGTGCTCCAATCATTCTGATTTTTCGTTCATGGCTTTCTCAGGAAATACACAGGTTGGCTCAAAAGTCATTATCATTTGAAAACGCACTGATTCAAGGATTAATGGAGGAAGAGAGGTAAAAATTGACACACTTGCCAGGAATGATATGAGTTTCTGTCGAAACCAAAAACACTGAAGTGAGGTAGCGCATTGGTTAACACACTGAACTCGCATTTGGGAAGACGGTGGTTCAAACCTGCTTTCGGCCATCCTGATTTAGGTTTCCCGTGATTTCACTAAATCGCTTTTAGCAAATTCCAGAATGATTCCTTCAAAAGGGTACAGCCGCTTTCCTTCTCCATCCTTTAGTAATTCGAGGTTGCGCCATATCGCTAATGACCTAGTTGTCGACGGCACGTTAAACACTAATCTCCTCTTCCTCCTCCCGAAACCAGAAACGAATGCAAACAGCTGGCGAATAGATGACACTTGACAGACATCAGGGACACCGCATGGTAATCGCGTGAAAAATGAGCTGTAGTGAGAGACGGAGTCCGATAGTCAAAAAATGTTCTAATGTGTGTGAAATATTATGGGACTTAACTGCTAAGGTCATCACTCACTAATCTTACACACTACTTAACCTAAATTATCCTTGCTTTGCTGATAAACTCCCGCTTTTTTTTTTTGGGTCATCAGTCTACTGACTGGTTTGATGCGGCCCGCCACGAATTCCTTCCCTGTGCTAACCTCTTCATCTCAGAGTAGCACTTGCAACCTACGTCCTCAATTATTTCCTTGACGTATTCCAATCTCTGTCTTCCTCTACAGCTTTGCCCTCTACAGCTCCCTCTAGTACCACGGAAGTCATTCCCTCATGTCTTAGCAGATGTCCCATCATCCTGGCCCTTCTCCTTACCAGTGTTTTCCACATATTCCTTTCCGATTCTGCGTAGAACCTCCACATTCCTTACCTTATCAGTCCACCTAATTTTCAACATTCGTCTATAGCATCACATCTCAAATGCTTCGATTCCCTTCTGTTCCGGTTTTCCCACAGTCCATGTTTCACTACCATACAATGCTGTAATCCAGACGTACATCCTCAGAAATTTCTTCCTCAAATTAAGGCCGGTATTTGATATTAGTAGACTTATCTTGGCCAGAAATGCCTTTTTTGCCATAGCGAGTCTGCTTTTGATGTCCTCTTGCTCCGTCCGTCATTGGTTATTTTACTGCCTAGGTAGCAGAATTCCTAAACTTCATTGACTTCGTGACCATCAATCCTGATGTTAAGTTTCTCGCTGTTCTCATTTCTACTACTTCTCATTACCATCGTCTTTCTCGGATTTACTCTCAAACCATGCTGTGTACTCATTAGACTGTTCATTCCGTTCAGCAGATCATTTAAATCTTCTTCATTTTCACTCAGGATAGCAATGTCATCAGCGAATCGTATCATTGATATCCTTTCACCTTGTATTTTAATTCCACTTCTGAACCTTTATGTTATTTCCATCATTGCTTCCTCGATGTACAGATTGAAGAGTAGGGTCGAAAGGCTACAGCCTTGTCTTACACCCTTCTTAATACGAGCACTTCGCTCTTGATCGTCCACTCTTATTATTCCCTCTTGGTTGTTGTACATATTGTATATGACCCGTCTCTCCCTATAGCTTACCCCTACTTTCTTGAGAATCTCGAACAGCTTGCACCATTTTATATTGTCGAACGCTTTTTCCTGTTCGACATATCCTATGAAAGTGTCTTGATTTTTCTTTAGCCTTGCTTCCATTATTAGCCGTAACGTCAGAATTGCCTCTCTCGTCCCTTTACTTTTCCTAAAGCCAAACTGATCGTCACCTAGCGCATTCTCAATTTACTTTTCCATTCTTCTGTATATTATTCTTGTCAGCAGCTTCGATGCATGAGCTGTTAAGCTGATTGTGCGATAATTCTCGCACTTGTCAGCTCTTGCCGTCTTCGGAATTGTGTGGATGATGCTTTTCCGAAAGTCAGATGATATGTCGCCAGACTCATACATTCTACACACCAATGTGAATAGTCGTTTGTTGCCACATCCCCCAATGATTTTAGAAATTCTGATGGAATGTTATCTATTCCTTCCGCCTTATTTGACCGTAAGTCCTCCAAAGCTCTTTTAAATTCCGATTCTAATACTGGATCCCCTATCTGTTCTAAACCGACTCCTGTTTCTTCTTCTATCACATCAGACAACTCTTCACCCTCATAGAGGCTTTCAATGTATTCTTTCCACCTATCTGCTCTCTCCTGCATTTAACAGTGGAATTCCCGTTGTACTCTTAATGTTACCACCGTTGCTTTTAATGTTACCAAAGATTGTTTTGACTTTCCTGTATGTTGAGCCTGTTCTTCCGACAATCATATCTTTTTCGATGTCTCCACATTTTTCCTGCAGCCATTTCGTCTTAGCTTCCCTGCACTTCTAATTCAGACTATGAATTAGATACTAGCATCTCGTTTACCTGCCAACAGTTTTATGTTATCGTTCTCTTCAAAGGGATCCGTACCGTTGGTCAGGGATATTTTATGAATATAATAGCTTCCAGTGACTATTCTGCAACAGAGTAATAATTCAGTAATGGGTGTTTCTGTACATTTATGCGAAATATGTTGTATTACCGGCCAAGGTGGCCGAGCGGTTCTAGGCGCTACAGTCTGGAACCGAGCGACCGCTACGGTCGCAGGTTCGAATCCGGCCTCGTGCATGGTTGTGTGTGATGTCCTTAGCTTTGCTGGGTTTAAGTAGTTCTAAGTTCTAGGGGACTGATGACCTCAGATGTTAAGTCCTACAGTGCTCAGAGCCATTTGAACCATTTTTGTTATTTTTTTTTTTATACTAATGGTCGAGTGGCATTTCTTGAATTAAGTGACGATCCTGCTTGTGACTGTGCATCCTTCTCCCAGCCCACTCGGCAGATGGCGACGACACTCGTGGTCTCTTCCCGACGTGACACAGAGCGCCCAGGGTGTGAAAGCAGATGAACGCAGATCCACCGTGAGCGGATGAGGCAGCGACTGCGGCAGCATTACGGAGTCCTTTACGTGACAGCGGACGGCCGGTAGTTCCGTGTCAACGGTGAAGTCGTGGGCAGCAAAGGACTGCGAACACATCGTGTGTGGCACCGGACGCGCCGGACCTTGTCCAGTGTGTCTGCTCCAGAGTGGTTGCTTCCTGATTTGATGGTGTGCAGCAGAGCCACCGAGAATGTGTGTGTTTGTGGGGAGACGCGTAGCGGATGGATGCTTGTGGTAGGGAAGGAGAATGGAGGAGTCACTGTTCTCTTGGAGTCCAGAGTCTGCTGAGCGGCAGCAGCGCAGCCTACTCTGGAAATGTACGCCAGCAGAGGTAAGTGGCGTCTGGCGGCTGTCGGTATGGAAAGAACGGCGCCGAAATGGCAGAGTAGGCCAGATGTTGTTTTGCTGGTTTCCG
Source organism: Schistocerca serialis cubense (assembly GCF_023864345.2). Classification (NCBI taxonomy): domain Eukaryota; kingdom Metazoa; phylum Arthropoda; class Insecta; order Orthoptera; family Acrididae; genus Schistocerca; species Schistocerca serialis. Next base: position 215,963,469 of record NC_064638.1, read on the forward strand.
GGAGGCAGTGTCTCGAGCACAGAAGTGGCCGTGTGGCCTCTACACAGGATTACTCAAAAAACAAAAAAAAACGTTCAGGCATTGCAGTGTGTAGTTAGCAGTCTTGATACTTACTTATTCGGTTGCTTAGCACAGCTGTGTGCAGTTTCAAAATACAAGATTTTGAAACTGCGTCGCTGACTCCTCATTATCTACTACAGGCGACCTTATCAACTTTGTTCGGTCACATTCGTCGTTTATGAACGCGCGCGGCCGCGCTTGCGTGTGTAAGTGTGTGTTTGTGCGTGTATGCATGTGTGGGTGAATGCAGGGGGAGGAGGCTTAGGTCAGATTGGTGCTTGTACTGACAAAGCATCGATATTAAAATCTCAAGTTTTCGGTTTCGTATCACGATACCTTGCAGGATTGATGTTTAGCTATGTTAACGACTTGTCATACTCTTACGACCTGATTTTAGTCAAATGTCAGATGATATGTAAGTTCGCAAGGGAAGTTTCCAGTTAGTAATTTGGCTCAATCCATTATTGCAATTTACCTGTTTGATTATGTTGTATTTATTCTCCGTAATTCACATATCACTTGCGATATCATTTATTACTTTTAGAATGAAATTACAATGAAATGAACACCTTTAGCGGTTTACAGGCGTTTACATACGTCAACACGGACAGATAAAAATGTGTGCCCCGACCGGGATCGAACTCGGGATCTCCTGCTTACGTGGCAGACGCTCTAGCCATCTGAGCCACCGAGGACACACAGGATAGCGCGACTGCAGGGATGTATCTCGGACACGCCTCCCGCGAAACCCACATTCTCAACGTATCGTGTCGCACTACATTCGTAGTGCCCCCGCCCATTATACTCATTACTCGCGGCGCGTTGCCGATTCCCGTAAGAGTTCGGGCACTGTTTGTGCATTCGCACAGAAGAAGAAGAAGATGGTCAAGTGGCCGGTGAGCCTTAACTATATATTTACTAAGATGGTATCTGTTCTTTCGGACATGTCCGAAAGAACAGATACCATCTTAGTAAATATATTCCTTTTAGATTAGGGTTTAGGTTTTAATTTGTTGATTGTTCTCTTATTGAGTGTTCTGAGAATTAATCAGTTAGAAGTCCTTACAAATTATGAGGGTTGTCATATAGAGCAGAGTGATTTCATTCCACTGTCAAAAAAATGCTTCAAATGACTCTGAGCACTATGGGACTTAACATCTTAGGTCATCAGTCCCCTAGAACTTAGAACTACTTAAACCTAACTAACCTAAGGACATCGCACACATTCATGCCCGAGGCAGGATTCGAACCTGCGACCGTAGCAGTCCCGCGGTTCCGGACTGTAGCGCCTAGAACCGCACGGCCACCGCTGCCGGCCCAATTCCACTGTTAGTAGCGTATTTGTAATGCCATTTCTGACACTGAAAGTTCTATTATTATTATTTTGGTAATAACTGTTACGATTTTGAGCTAATCATATTTCGCTCTTATTAGTGTGTTAGTCTAAAATAATTATTTTAGCAGAGTTTTGCTTCATAGTTTCGTGCTGGTTTTCAATAGTAGTGTAGTTAATAAAGATTATTACTGCTAAATTATCATTAAGGTTTGACAACAAAAGCCACTGCCAATACTTAACCTGTCTTGCTGCTAAGGCCAATCATTGTCGGCAGGTATTCCTGCATTTCGCTACAATTTTTTTTGCAAAATGATGTTTTTCTAGTGTTGCGACTTCGGTGTACACATCAGCATCATCTGCGAAAAAGCTCATGAAACCTTAAAAGTTATCCACTGTGTCGTTTACACAGGGTAAATCACATAACACTTGCACCGCAGATGTTGAGTTAGCAGAAAGTTCTAATGACGTGCTACTTTCACATAGTGGATTGGTAGTCAGAGACTCGTATTGTTCGAAAATAAACAAACTGTCAAATACTTGGAAAGTAAATTTGTTTGTGCAAATTTACACTTTTTTCAATTGAACTATGCCTGTTGATATCAACAAACTAAATTCGGGGTAAATTAGAAAGTCTGTGGTGTTTGTTGCACCGTAGTCGTTTACGAGACATCGAATTTGAAGAGTTTCCAAATTGATTCTTGTTTTGTGTCATTCAACCTGCGAAGTTACTAGGTACTATGTTGTTATGTTTGCTTACAGTATGCTTCTGTGTTTCTTCAATACATTGCGACTTGCTAGTCAGTTACTGCGTGACAGTCGAACTGGTAGGCCGTGAGTGAACGACAGGATTTAGCGATACAGTAAAAGCCAACATGAATGACGAGTGTAAGAAGAATGCAGCTTGTTCTTGTGCTGCAAGACATCCCACTGGAAATGAACTATCTCCGCATTTATTTATCAAACTCTTAAACTAGTTACGTGAAAGTGGTAGTGTAACATCTAGACAAAGTAACAGAAGGATACAAGTTACGGCAGAAGATGGAGAAAATTTATATTCTTGCTGCTGTTGCAGCTTCTCCGTACATTAGCTCCCGCACAATCGCACAAGCAAGTGGCGTGATTCGGGTCAGTGTCCTACGAATTCTACATCGGGACAGGTTAGATCGCTATTCCAGCTCTCTCCATCAAGAGCTGCATGGAAACGATTATGAGCAATAAAACAGGCAGTACACTCCAGGTTAACGATGTACCTTGTATAGCGATGAAGCCCCATTTTGTGTCATGGCCAGGCAAACAGCCGAAACATGCATTACTGGTCTGTTGACAAACGCCGCTGGCTTCGTCAGGTGGAACGTGATTGTCTATGGAGTGTAAACGTGTGGTGTAGGATAATAAACCATCAGGACATAGACCCACTTTTCATAGACGGAACACTGAACACTGCGGTACCAACATGATGGCCCTCGAGCCCGTAGTGCAGGAAGAGCTGCAGCATGTCTTCACGCTGGCCCTTTTCCCGGATATAACGCCAGTAGCCGTTTTCCCGTGGGGAAAGCTGAAAGACGCTGTCTACAAGAACGTACCAACTACAGCCCATCGTATGGCTTCTCGCACATATCCGCCGAAATGCTAGCACGTGCGCAGTAGTCGTACCGTACCAGAGTGGAAGCTTCTGTTGCCGTTGCCGGTGTTCATTTTGAACACAACCTGTGATGGTCAACTGTCGGGTTAGTGGTTAGAATCCACATAACTAGTGAATGCAATTGTGTTCTTCTTCAGTGAGTGCCATCACAGGTATTGTGTAAGTATCAGTGTGGGAACTCTCCAAAATACAATATCTCATAAAAGACTCGCACTAGAATCGGCAACAAGCATCACTGACATTACAATCTACCCTAAGTTTAATTTGTTAATGTCAGTGGACGCTGCTCCATATTAAAAAAGTGTATGTGTCCACTAAATGTTCACTTTCTACATTCCATTGCAGCCTGGTTTTTGGGTGATAATGCGAGCCCCCGACTACCAATCCGTTCTGGGAAAACCGCACATCAAAAACACTTTCCAATTCCGCAATATATGCGGTGCTAGTTTTAAATGATTCACTGTGTATATTAGCTAGCCACTGCAACATCACGTTAGTAAACGCCTGAAGATGACGAGCAGCTGTCTCATTGAAATATTGTGCAGCTTCCACAAAACTGTCCGACGCGCCGCCCCTGAACCAATGAAGCAACTAACATATTCTCAGCGCTTCCCAATTCAGGGATGTAGTGTTCTACTGGCATGCAACACGTTAATAAGTATTGTGCTTCGGTAGCTCCCTCAGTAGACAACATGTATTTTATCATATAACATGGTTAATACGTCCAGTATTACATCCCTGAATTGGGAAGCGCTGAGAATATGTTAGTTGCTTCATTGGTTCACGGGCGGCGCGTCGGATAGTTTTGTGGAAGCTGCACAATATTTCAATGAGACAGCTGCTCGTCATCTTCAGGCGCTTACTAACGTGATGTTGCAGTGGCTAGCTAATATACACAGTGAATCATTTAAAACTAGCACCGCATATATTGCGGAATTGGAAAGTGTTTTTGATGTGCGGTTTTCCCAGAACGGATTGGTAGTCGGGGGCTCGCATTATCACCCAAAAACGAGGCTGCAATGGAATGTAGAAAGTGAACATTTAGTGGACACATACACTTTTTTAATATGGAGCAGCGTCCACTCACATTAACAAATTAAAGTTAGGGTAGATTGTAATGTCAGTGATGCTTGTTGCCGGTTCTAGTGCGAGTCTTTTATGAGATATTGTATTTTGGAGAGTTCCCACACTGATACTTATACGGTCCAGTCACGTTATTGTGACCACCTGTCGGAAGCCTGAATAACCAGCCTTTGCATCGTGGACTTGCAAGAAGAGTGACGATGCGGCTCGGGAAAGTAGTGGCAGGAATGTGAAACCATGCCGACTAAAGTGCCATGGTAAGCTGCGCAGATTCACCGGTTGAGGATGTGAGGCGTATACAGTCAGCTCGTGGTGGTGCCTCAGCTTCTAGAAGTGAGTTTGAAACTGAGGAGTTTAGTCGAAATGGGAGTACGCTAAACTCATCATGGTGCTCTTCGTATCACGTATGTACAGGGTGATTATAATTAAAGTTAAACTTTCAAACCGCTGAGGAAATAACATCACTGGTCACAGTAACGACAAAATGCAACGGAATATTAGTGGAAAAGGGGGAAAACGTGTACCAGAATAAAAATAAATAGTTACCAAATGTAGCAATAGATGGCGGTGCAAGCATCGTAATTTAATAGTGGTCGACAAAAATTGACAAATGAATCATATATAAATGCTTAAGTTGTACGCTTGAAGTTAAACAAACTGTGCATTCGTGTACAGGTGTGATGCTGTTACTTAGTACCACGGCCAGGTCATATCATATCCGATGTGAAAAATCGGTTTTTCATTGTCCTGAGGCCAAAACCACATAAAAAACATCAATGGCATCGGTTTTTAATTATACTAAGGCCAAAAACCGCATAAAAACCATCAGTCAAATTCAAACCGGATTATTAATTTCCGTGTGGCTGGCGCAAAACATCTTCAATATGCTGTCCGCCGTTTTCTGCAACTAGCTGAAATCGAGAAACAGCATATTCCGCAATTGATCGAAGTGTTTCCGGGCTCACGTTCAGAATGTGTTGCGTAATGCATACCTTCAATGCAGCTAAGTTTTCAATCGGAACATTGAACACAACATCTTTCATATAGCCCCAAAGCCAAAAGTCACACCGATTAAGATCAGGTAATCGGGACGGCCAGGCTGCAGGGAAATGGCGACTGATAATTCTAGCATTTCCGAAATGGCGTTTCAGCAGCTACTTAGCTGGATTTGCAATATGCGGAAGTGCACCATATTGCATAAAAATTATCCCATCCGCACATCCACGATGTTTGAGAGCTGGAATGAAGTGGTTGCGCGAAAGACACTCAGAGCGATTACCAGTATCGGTACAGGTAACAGGTCCGGAAGAACCTGTCTCTTCTAAAAAATATGGCCCTATGACAAATGATGCTCTAAACCTGTACCACCGGCCGGAGTGGCTGAGAGGTTCTAGGGGCTACAGTCTGGAACCGTGCCACCACTACGGTCGTACGTTCGAATCCTGCCTCGGGCATGGATGTGTGTGATGTCCTTAGGTTAGTTAGGTTTAAGTAGTTCTAAGTTCTAGGGGACTGATGACCTCAGAAGTTAAATCCCATAGTGCTCAGAGTCATTTGAAGCCATTTGGAACCCGTACCACACAGTGACCTTTTCAGGATGAAGTAGTACTTGTTGATTTCCGTGTGGATTTTCCGTTGTCCATATTCGACAATTCTGTGTATTGTGATATCCTGTCAGAAGGAGGTGTGCTTCATCTGTCCACAAAATCTTCCACGGCCAATCATTGTCCACTTCCATATGAGCAAGAAATTCTAAAGCAAAGGTCTCTCTTGCCGGCAGGTCATCGGGAAGCAACACGTACACATGGGTAATTTGAATGGGTAAGGAAGCTTCGTAGGATTTTTCGCACCGTCCTCACGGGAATGTCCCATGTTCGGTCAATTCTCCGTGCACAACACGTTTGCACACCACCGCTCGTCTCCTCCTGCATTGAAGTGGCCACTGCTTCCACTGACATCGAATTAATTCCTCTCTCTGCCAGACTGCAAACTAAAAGAACCAGTGTTTTCGAATTTCTGAATCATTTTCTCCAGTCCCATGGCAGTCATGGAACCAACGAATTTTCTCAAATCCTTCAATGTCTGGAACTTCTGCTGAGCGACGTGTGCACAGTCATCATTCTTGCAATACAGCTTTACAAGCAGAGCGCGATCCTGCATTGAGACAATCATGACGAACGTCGTAGACGTGAAAGGGGGAAAAGCCGTGCACCCCGAGTATTTATACCATCTTCAGTGGGTCGTGCGCATGACAAGTGTTTCCATTTACGTATTCTGACACATGCAGCACCATCTATTGATCGATTTTCACACTATTTTTCCTTCTGCCATACGTTTTCCCCCTTCTACGATAATATTCCGTTGCAATCTGACTTAATTCTGTCCAGTGATGTTATTTCTACAGCGTTTTGAATTTTAATTATAATCACACTGTACATTGAGTATTGTGTGACGCGTTGAATTGTGCCGCTGGTAGGTGCCCTCGTGCAGAGGAAAAGTTGCATTTAAGGATGGACATGTCTCCAACGATAGATGCATACAGGCCAAGTGTGCCTTCCAAAATGACGGATTGATTTCATCATCTCTTAATTCCTGTTGATAGGAAAACGATATGTTTTTTAAGATGATCAATAACTTTCATAAAATGTTCGCTTCTGTTCGTGAAAACTGAAGCACTAAGAGGGAGACAACGAAATCTGTAACGACTGAAGTTACGGAACTGTACATTTTACTTTCACTGTGATGATTCAGTACGGCGTGAAGCCACCATGCCCTACGGACTGAACCTCTCGAATACATCGAGTGAAATTATGGGGGGTTGAGGATCTGCTGATAAAACACTGTCATGACGATTTTACGTGTGTCCGATAAGCATCCACTTTGACTGCGGAGTGACCACAACGAGAAAAGTGACGTTCTATGTCACCCTAGAAATATTCAATGGGTGACACGTCAGGCGAACATCCAGGTCAGAGTAGCACTGGTTTTCATTGTTGTCAGAATTCAGCTTATTCGTTCCCCGTCCCATGTAGCCAGGAACGGTCCAGCGGAAACATGACATGCGTAGGCGTCTGCATGAGGGGGAACTAAAACTCATGTAGTGGTTGCTTTTCAGTTTTCCCGATATCCAGTATTTCCGATGAGACTGAGGTACCGTGTTATAATATGGACACAAATCTATTGAAGCAGGTGAAGAAAAGCTTTGTTATGAGGATGGCGTATTTGAGGGTACCGTGCTGCATTCGCATGAACAACAGCAGCTTCGTTACTGGATGCATCCAGCACCTAAAGTATATCGATGTATTCATCGTTTATGTACCTCATCGTGAAGCCGCCCTGAAAAAACTTGACAGGACCAGTTACGGTTGCGCACTACGTGGCAGTAGGCATGCGAATACGGTTCAATGCATCCCATTATCATGTGAAAGGCTATTATCATGTACCAGCGTAGGGTAAACCGTCAGTGGGAGAGCACCTCGAGCTCTTGCTGCTAATAAGGCGGGTACACTGTTTGTTTATTACATGTCTCTACGGGTTTCAAACAGGAGCAAGTTAAAATGTGGATAGGCTCTGTCATTGCTGCGTACAGGTGTGAACTGAAATAGTGAACCTTCACTCACAGCTCCGGGCAGTGTTGACTTCCGTCACACAGCTTGAGGCTGCTGCCAAGGGACGTCACTGTGGGGTGTCAGAAGCTCGGATGAGAGGGATGTCGAGCACATGTCCCCTCATCGGTCCACCGCTTTGGTCACCCTGGATACTGCCTGCACTGAGGTTTACCCCTCACCTGTGGTCGAGTGGTAGATCATTCCAAAGTCTGGAAGGGAGTGAAAGACTCCGTGGGGCCGATTGAAGGGCCTCCCCAGTTCGTTTGAAGAACAGGTTTATGGCGTTATCATGTGTCCATATCTGTGGCTGACGGGTTCTGAGCCGGATGGAGTCGTCTACCCTGATCCCGAGGAAGCTTCTCGGCCCTTGAGGTCTCGGCATTCACAGAGGGAAAGTTTGCAGGTAGTTGGGAGCTCCAACATTGAACATGGCTGCCAAGGAGGGGAAAGAAGCCAATGAGCACTCCGTGTGCATACCAGGGGGGAATCATTCCGAATGTGGAAAGGGTGCTTCCTCATGCCATGAAGAGTACAGGGTGCAACCAACTGCAGGTGGTTGCCCATGTCGGTACCCTAACATGTGTCGCTTTGGATTGGAGGAGATTCTCTATGGTTTCGGGCGGCTAGCGGAAATGATAAAGACTACCGGTCTTACTTCCGAGATTAAGGTGAGGCTGACCATTTGCAGCATCGTCGACAGAACCGACTATGGTCCTTTGGTGCAGAGGCGAGTGGAGGGTCTGAATCAGAGGCTCAGGCGGTTCTGTAACGGTTTAGGCTGCAGATTCCATGACTTTCGACATCGGGTGGTGGGTTTCCGGGTTCCGCTCAATAGGTCAGGAGTCCACTACACACAGGAGGCGGCTACACGGTTAGCGGGGGCTGTGTGGAAGTGACTGGGCGGTTTTTTAGGTTAGAGGATTTCAGGAAATCACAGAAAGCGCGTCCATCAAAAAGGGGTGAGGCACAACACGGTAAGGTAGTTGTAGAAACGATCGGTATTGTAGTTGTAAATTGTCGTAGCTGTGTTGGGAAAGATCCAGAGCTCCAAGCCATAATAGAAATCACTGAATCTCAAATATAGATACAGAAAGCTGGATAAAGCCGGAAATAAGTTCAGCCGAAATTTTTTCAAATCATATAACAGTGTTAAGAAAGGATATATTAAATACAGTTGGTGGTGGAGTACTTATTGCTATCAGAAGAAGTTTGCCTTGTAGTGGAATCGAAGTAGATAATTCCTGCGAAATAGTATGCGTAGAGGTTATACTTGACAATAGCACTAAACAATTACTTGGATCGTTTTACCGACCCCAAAAACTCAGAAGAAATAGTTGCTGAACAGTTCAAGGAAAACTTGAGTCTCATTTGAAATAGGTACCCCACTCATACAATTACAGTCGGTGGCGACTTTAATCCACCATAGATTTGTTGGAAAAATTATACAGTTAAAGACGGCGGCAGGCATAAAACGTCATCCGATATTGTACTTATGCTTTCTCAGAAAATTTGTTTGAACAATTAGTTCATGAGCCCACTCAAAGCGTAAATGGTTGCAAAAGCATATGTGACCTATTAGCAACAAATAATCCTGGACAAATAGGGAGTATCATGACGAATACAGGGATTAGCGACCACAAGCCGGTTGCTGCTCGGCTGAATACCGTAACACCCACAACCATCAAAAAGAAACTCAAAGTATATCTATATAAGAAAGTTGATAAAAATGCTCTTAACGCTTTTTTAAGAGACAGTTCCCACTCCTTCCGATCTGATCACGTAAGCGTGAAAAGATGTGGAATGATTTCAAAGAGACAGTATCGACGACATTTAAGAGATATATACCTCATAAATTAATAAGTGATGGTAATGATCGCTCATGGTGCACAAAACGGGTCAGATCACGGTTGCAGAAGCAGTGATAAAAGCATGCCAAATTTAAAAGAACGCAAAATCCCGAAGATTGGCAAAGTTTTGCAGAAGTTCAAAATATAGCGCGTGCTTCAATTCGAGATGATTTTAATAATTTGCACAACGAAACTTAGTGTCGGTATCTGGCAGAAAACCGAAAGAGATTCTGGTCATACATAAAGTACACCAGTGGTAAGACGCAAACAATATCTTCACTGCGTGAGAACAACGGTGAAGACACTGATGACAGTGCCACCAAAGCAAAGTTATTAAACACGGTTTTTCGAAACTCCTTCACAAAAGAACACGAAGTAAATATTCCCGAATTCCAAACAAGAAGAACTGCCAAGATGAGAAACATAAAAGTAGATATCTTCGGTGTATCAAAGCAGCTTAAATCACTTAATAAAGGCAAGGCTTCCGGGCCAGATGGTATACCAGTCACTTTCCTTTCAGAGTATGCAGATGCTATAGCTCCATTTTAGCAACAACCGCTCGCTCACAGGAAGTTCTGTACCTAAAGACTGGAAAGTTGTTCAAGTCACACCAATACGCAAAATTGAAAATGGGAGTAATCGGCTGAATTACAGGCCCATATCACTAACGTCGATTTGCAGTAGGGTTTTGGAACATATACTGTGTTGCAACATTATAAAGTACCTCGAAGAGAACGATTTACTGACACATAGTCAGCACGGATTCAGGAAATGTCGTTCTTCCTGGATTACAACTAGCTCTTTATACTCATAAAGTAATGAGTGCTATCGACAGGGGATGTCAAATTGACTCCAAAATTTTTAAATCTTCAGAAGTCTTTCGACACCAACGAATGCAAAATGATTTAGATAAGATATCTGTGTGGTGCGAAAAGTGGCAATTGACCTTGAATAAAGAAAAGTGTGAAGTTAGTCACATGAGTACTAAAAGAATCCGCTAAATTACGATTACGCTGTAAGTCACACAAATCTGAAGGCTGTAAATTCAACTAAATACTTAGGGATTACAATTACGAATAACCTAAACTGGAACGATCACATGGATAATGTTGTGGAGAGAGCAAACCAAAGACTGCGATTCATTGACAGAACACTTAGAAGGTGCAACAGATCTACTAAGGAGACTGTTTACAGTACACTTGTCCGCCCTATTCTGGAGTGTTACTGTGCGGTGTAGGATCCGTATCAGATGGGACTGTCGGAAGATATTGAAAAAGTTCAGAGAAGGGCGGCTCGTTTTGCAATATTGCGAAGTAGGGGAGATAGTGCCACAGACGTGATACGTGAATTATAGTGGCAATCATTAAAACAAAGGCGTTTTTCGTTGCGTCGGGATTTTCTCATCAAATTTCCATCACCAGTTTTCTCCTCTGATTGCGAAAACACTCCGTTGTCACCCAACTACATAGGGGGAAATGTTCATCATGATAAAATGAGAGAGATCAGGGCTAACACAGAAAAATTTAAATGCTCGTTTTTCCTGCGCGCCGTCCGAGAGTGGAACGATAGAGAGACAGTTTGAAAGTGGTTCATTGAATCCTCTGCCTGGCAGTTAATTGTGAATAGCAGAGTAATCATGTAGATATACACTCCTGGAAATGGAAAAAAGAACACATTGACACCGGTGTGTCAGACCCACCATACTTGCTCCGGACACTGCGAGAGGGCTGTACAAGCAATGATCACACGCACGGCACAGCGGACACACCAGGAACCGCGGTGTTGGCCGTCGAATGGCGCTAGCTGCGCAGCATTTGTGCACCGCCGCCGTCAGTGTCAGCCAGTTTGCCGTGGCATACGGAGCTCCATCGCAGTCTTTAACACTGGTAGCATGCCGCGACAGCGTGGACGTGAACCGTATGTGCAGTTGACGGACTTTGAGCGAGGGCGTATAGTGGGCATGCGGGAGGCCGGGTGGACGTACCGCCGAATTGCTCAACACGTGGGGCGTGAGGTCTCCACAGTACATCGATGTTGTCGCCAGTGGTCGGCGGAAGGTGCACGTGCCCGTCGACCTGGGACCGGACCGCAGCGACGCACGGATGCACGCCAAGACCGTAGGATCCTACGCAGTGCCGTAGGGGACCGCACCGCCACTTCCCAGCAAATTAGGGACACTGTTGCTCCTGGGGTATCGGCGAGGACCATTCGCAACCGTCTCCATGAAGCTGGGCTACGGTCCCGCACACCGTTAGGCCGTTTTCCGCTCACGCCCCAACATCGTGCAGCCCGCCTCCAGTGGTGTCGCGACAGGCGTGAATGGAGGGACGAATGGAGAAGTGTCGTCTTCAGCGATGAGAGTCGCTTCTGCCTTGGTGCCAATGATGGTCGTATGCGTGTTTGGCGCCGTGCAGGTGAGCGCCACAATCAGGACTGTATACGACCGAGGCACACAGGGCCAACACCCGGCATCATGGTGTGGGGAGCGATCTCCTACACTGGCCGTACACCACTGGTGATCGTCGAGGGGACACTGAATAGTGCACGGTACATCCAAACCGTCATCGAACCCATCGTTCTACCATTCCTAGACGGGCAAGGGAACTTGCTGTTCCAACAGGACAATGCACGTCCGCATGTATCCCATGCCACCCAACGTGCTCTAGAAGGTGTAAGTCAACTACCCTGGCCAGCAAGATCTCCGGATCTGTCCCCCATTGAGCATGTTTGGGACTGGATGAAGCGTCGTCTCACGCGGTCTTCACGTCCAGCACGAACGCTGGTCCAACTGAGGCGCCAGGTGGAAATGGCATGGCAAGCTGTTCCACAGGACTACATCCAGCATCTCTACGATCGTCTCCATGGGAGAATAGCAGCCTGCATTGCTGCGAAAGGTGGATATACACTGTACTAGTGCCGACATTGTGCATGCTCTGTTGCCTGTGTCTATGTGCCTGTGGTTCTGTCAGTGTGATCATGTGATGTATCTGACCCCAGGAATGTGTCAATAAAGTTTCCCCTTCCTGGGACAATGAATTCACTGTGTTCTTATTTCAATTTCCAGGAGTGTAGATGTAAATGCAAAATAATGTCCTGCTTATCAACGATAAGAAATAGGGAGCTGACTTCTAAAAAAAAAGACAAAAGGAACATGACGAGATTTCGAACCATAGCTTCATGGTGGATGGGGCTCCGATGTCACAGTAGTCTACTCTGGGAGATACGACGACTGTTACAGTTGTGGTGGGATAGTAACGTTTCTCTTCATAGTCCGTTGAGCTGCATGATCTGACATTTTAGAGTGTTGCCAGCTCCTCGTTTTTCATTTTTTTTTCCAAAATGCACTGCATCTGAATTTGGTAGACGAAATTTTGTCTTGAATCTGGGTGATAAATCGCTGTCAACGTCCAAGTGCGGCATTTATACTTCAACCTGTGTATCGAGATGCGTAACACTAGCATACTTCCTCTCAGCGTTTAGTGGGGAGTACATCCGACATTTAACACATCCACATGCTCCGTTCATATGCATAGAATGGTTTTCAGTCATCATCAGTTTTCTGCTATATTAGCAGGTCCTTTGCCTCTCCATTTTCTGCAATCCATTGTTTGATTCTTAAGGCTGCTGTATGTTGAACCGTCCATCACGTCATCCGGTACCTGAAATCTCTCCCTTCCACGCTCACTTCTGCATAACCTGCTGAAACTGTTTTTATCAGTCGGTCATTCTTTTATATGATCAATCCAATACCCTTCTCATTACCTTTTCATTTATTACTCTGTCCCTCCAACTCATTATTTCCATCCTCCGCCATGTCAATATCTCAAAAGCCTCCAGGCCTTTCTCTGTCTTTCTTCCTCAAAGCCCATGTTTCAGCGCCATACAGAAGAACACTCCATTTTATGAGTCTTTTCATCAGTTCTTTGTTCTGACTACTGCAGGAAATTCTCCTCTTCTTATATAATGCCTCTTTTGCCATTCTGTGCTGTACTTCCAGTCGGTGTTTATCATGCTTCCAAGATAGTTAAAAATTTGTACCTGTTCTAATATTTCTCCATTCAGCATAACTTTTATTTCTTTATTTCCTCCTAGTACCAGTGCTTTTGTTTCCTTTGTGTTATTTTTCATTCCATAATATTTTCCGTTAGCTTCAATGGTGTCCATTAAACACTGTAACAATTTTTCCCCTGTGGCTAGAAGGACCATGTCATCAGCAAATATCAAACACCCTCCTCTACTTTCTCCAATTTCTACGCCTTTGTCATGTAATGAGCATTGGTCAATCATATTTTCCAAGTAGAGGTTGGAAAGTGTAGGTGATAGACAGCATCATTGTCTTACTCCTTTTTCTAGTCCGATCCAGTCTGCACTTTTTCCTCTGAGGCTTTTTGATTAACATATAACGAGTTTACAGGTCTTCCGGTTTTCCAGTCCTCTCACTTTTCCCTCGTTATAGTCGCCAGCTTGTCCCAAGCCGCATTGTCAAATGCTTTTTCCAGATCGATGAATCACATACACAGGTCTCTTCCTTTTTCAGTAAACCAAGATTCGTAGCAGCCCTTTTGCATCTCTTTTGTCCATATTCCTTCTAAAGCCAAACTTCTCCTTCCCAAGAATCTCCTCCATTACTTTTTCAAGTCTCATATTAAATATTCTTACCATCACTTTGGCTGCATATGAAATGAGGCTAATTGTGCTGTGCTCACTGCATTTCTTGGTCCTTTGTTTTTTCGGTAAAGAAATCATTACTGTAGTCAGAAAGTCCTCAGGCCATTCACCATTGTCATAAATTTTATTACATAACGTCAATATTTCTCTTATTCCATCTCGTTTCAGGCATTTTAATATTTCTCCGAGACTCGTGTCTGTTCCTACTCCTTTGCCATTTTTCATTGCAGCTATGGCAGATTTTACTTCTTCAATTTTGATGGTTGTTCCTTTCTCGTCATCACTTACACTCTTGAATGATTCCGGTGCCAGAGTTTCTGATTCGCGATCTGTGTCATACAGCTTTTTTAGATATTCTTCCCGTCTCTGGAGGACATCGCCTACCTCTTCATCTTTACTCAAAATTTCCGAAGTAGCACTCCCTGCTTTGTTTTGAGCCTATGTCTTAGTCTTTACTCTGTTGTATAGTAAGTCGTATCTTCCCTTCCTCTTCAGTTCTTCAATTACATCACATTCCTCTTCAAGCCATTTTCTCCTAACCTGCTCTGTTTCTCTTCGCAGTTCATTATTTAAACTTCGGTACATCTTTCTTGCGTCTTCAGTGTTCTTGTTTCTAAATTTTCTTCTCTCCTCCATCTTGGAAATCATTTCTTGTGTGACCCTTGTTTTTCTTTTTGCCCTTTTCCCTTTTACATATCCTATAATTTGCTGTCCTGCTTTAATGATTCTTTCTTTCAGCATATTCAGCATACTCACCGACATTATCAGGTGGTTCTTTGTCTCGTGATGTGTTTAGGAACCCAAGTGACAACATTTCTGTAATTTGTTATTTGTTTTATCTCGTCTTCTCTAGATCCCACTTCTTTACCATGGCCGCCTTCTTCAGTTTTTTCATTGTTATTTCTGTTTCTACTGTAAGTAAGTTGTGGGCGCTATTAATATCTGCACCTTGTAATGTGTGCACCTTCTTTATTTCATTCCTGTATCTTTCCTCTACCAGTATAAAATCTATTTGGTTCCTATATTTATCCCCTGCTGATTTCCAAGTGTAGAGCCCCCTCTTGTGGTTCTTGAACCATGTATTTGCCACTATCAGCTTCCTTTCCCTGCAGAAGTCAATTAGTAGGTCACCTCTATCATTTCTCTTTCCAAGACCGTGACTGCCTACTATGTTTTACTATTTCCCTTTTCCCACAATGGCTTTCCAGTATCCCAATACTATTTTGCAGCATTTTTTATTTTCGTCCATTATTCTCTCTGTTAGATTGCACGTTTCTTCTATAATTTGGTCATCATGTCCGGAAGTTGGCATATACACCAGGACAATCAGTAGATATTTTTATGCTTCTTTCAGCATTACACCAATAACCCAGTCATTTCCATAGTTCACATATTCCAGGCATTTATCCAGTTCCTATGTTATAATTATTCCCACTCTATTCATTCCATTTACTACTTTTCCTGAGAAGTACCACACATATTCATCTGACTGTAACTCTCTACATCCATTCTATCTTACCTCAGCAACCCCTACGAGGTCCATATGATTCTTTTCCATCTCTCGTTTAAGGTTTTCTAGTCTCCCTGCTTGTAGCAGAGTTCTAACATTCCAGGTACCAATTCTCGTTTTGATTTTTGCCTACTATCAATTTGTCCCCTCCCCCCCCCCCCCCCCCTCACTCGAAGATCCGAATGGGGGACTATTTTACCTCCGGATACTAATTTAACATGAGAGGAAGCCATTTTTGTGCATAAAATGGAGACTGCACTAGTTTTCAGTAAACACCCGTAATTTCGTGAGACGTGTGGCCGATTGAGTAATAGACCGCCCACAACATTTTTTCGAATTTTCAACGGTAAGAAATCTCTTGCAGTGACCTGCACAAAGGAGTCTGTGTAGCATTGCCCTACGACTACAGGACTTCATGCGTGCCGCTCCTCGTTCGATATACAATTAACACATTCAGGTAATGGTCCCAGGTCAACAACTAGTACCCAAAAAATGGATTGAATGGTTCATTTTTCTGTTAGCCACATCGTCTTTTATGGCTGAATTACACTTCCCATTGCTGACATTACACATTAGTTTCGTCTGAACGGCTAACCATTACTGTTACCAAAAAACGCGTAATCGACGAGTAATGGATATTTTCACTAGTTTATAGGCTACAGCTAGTTCACCTGCATATTTCGAAAAGGAAAGTAGCAACATTCGCTTAATTCCATTATGAATATAATTATTATTCTTCCCAGAGGGTAGATGTAACTTTACCTATCTTAATACCACACACTTCAGTCAAGAAGATGTGTGTCAGGTTACCTTTTCCTTGTGTTGGACGATAAGTAATGTTAAATTTCCTCCATGTCCGAAATATTATCTCAACTAGAGGATCTTTTGTCATATATCAGAATACCACCAGAACACTTAGAAAATAAGGTGCAGAAAACCTGCTACAGAAAGGCTGTATATAATACGCTTGCTGTTGTACGCATACTCTCACCCGCTACTCCATCGGTGGCACATGTATCTTTCTTTTCCTTTTCTTGTGCTATCTGCTATAGACAAATCGAATTTCGGCTGTTGCAGTAAATGTATGTGTCTTTACTCATTTATTTTTTTCATACTCCACATTATTAACAGTGTGGTTCAAGTCTATTCTACACAGTGTGTCCCTTTCTTAAGAACTGCGGAATAATGCATGGAATAACAATGGTTAATCATAATTCGGTTATGTCTGTATTTGGTGGTTTTGTGGTGAAGAGTACATTTCTCTTGCCTTAATATAACACTTCCATATCGGTAGCATTTAATAAATTTTGACAACTTTGTCAAAGTCAAAGTCGGACATTCCACTCCGTAGCTATAAACCAGAACTTTTGGCGGAGGAATATGTACACGTTTATTCTGGACGTCAGGTAGTCACACATATCCATTTTGATAAGAAATCTTGCAATTTTATCTAAATTCATAAACCAGTTTGCTACACAAAGCCATTGCATTAGTGCATGCTGACTGTCAATTTTAAAGTCAGCCAATTCTGCTGTATATGAACACACACACGAACAGAAATTTAAGGCAACTGCACTAAGCGTTTACAATAGGACTGTATTTACAAATAAATGCAGAAGATATGCCCAAAAGTGACGTCTTGCTCCCGTGAGTTGAAGTGTCGTCACTTTGGATCCTTACGGCAGACCTGAAAGCAAGCCTGTCTGTAACATACCGGACATCGGAGGGCGTTGAGGAGATATAGCTGTGAAAGTGTATCTGCGGTGGCTCAAACTGTTTCTGTAGTAACTTGTAACCCGTGCAGAAAATAAATACGCTCACATTCATCTCCTGAACCATCATCATTGTGGAGCTCAACAAGTGATATGAGTGAGATACGGTAATCTCACCATTAACATAGAACATATGTTGCAAGGCTGGTTGTCGTTAGCTGTTAAGCAACGTCCGAAGAAACAAACTGAAGCTGTATTGTTTTATACTTATGTGTTTCCATCATGTTGAAGAGTTGGAATATTGGTCTGAAACGCGCAACCCATGGACCGAAAATGCTGTGTGGTTTCCTAGTGATTTTTTCTACTTATTGCGCAGTGTAAAGATTTCCCGCTACGGTTGCAGGTTCGAATCCTGCCTCGCGCATGGATGTGTGTGATGTCCTTAGGTTAGTTAGGTTTAAGTAGTTCTAAGTTCTAGGGGACTGATGACCTCAGATGTTAAGTCCTATAGTGCTCAGAGCCGTTTTTGTAAGGATTTTACGGATAGTATTTAGAAGAACTCAAACATGCGAAAGTTAGTGCAAAGAATGCATCCAATATTAAACTTCTATCAAAACGTCTGAAAGCAGCAGCAGAAGAACTTGCGACAGGGAGTGTTTCAAACAATGCTGAACTGTGAAAAATCTTCTTCTGGGAAGAAACTGGTACACTATTCCTTCTTTGTAGAAATATTACTGTTAAATATGGACCCACCTTTCCTTCCTGCTGCATGTGAGTGACCAGTTTCAAATATAGTAGGATCATTTTGCGAAATTGTGGAAAATATTATTATTTTTTCACATGTTTTTATTGACTGTCAATACGCAATGTGGGAAATAGAGCGCCGTCATTAAAATGTATTCTACTCTTGTTTTTTCTCCATCAGTCACTCTTAGGTCTGCTCTAAATAATAGATATGTGGTCTTCACACCTGACTTACGACAAGGCATTATGAATTTTTTTGGCGAAACATAGAACCTTCGTTCCACAAGATCAATGAGAAGATTTTCACTGAATCAACGAAACCGAAGCAATCGATGGACGTACACTTTTGCACATAAGCATTCGACCATTGCAGACTGGAGCAACCTCAGGATTGGTGACGAGACCAGGATTGGTTTGCGATCGGAAACTAGACGTGTTATGGTTTGGAGAAGCGTTAGACGATATCAGGAATGCTGATACGTTCAGGAAGTCCATGCATTTGCCGATGGAAGTGTAATGTTCTAGGCGGAAATAACAACCACTCGAGTTCCCACCTACGGCAATTTCACTGGTCCCGATATGTCGAAAACGTCCTACAAACGATTGAAAGGCTCTACGAAAGTGAAGTCAGTGACAACTTCATCCTAGTCGACGACAATGCAAGACTGCGCCGTACTGCAGCACTGTCTCGGTATCTTCAAAGATGCATCATCAACCGAGTGCAGTGGACAGCACACTCCCCAGACTTGAATGCAATTCAGCCTGTATGAGACCTGTTGAAGGTGACCATTGCACAGCGTCCAAATCCACTTGACAATCTCCAGGATCTCACTGAAGCGGCCATTGAGGAGTGGGTCCTCATACCACAAGATAAACTTGGTCGCATCTTTCATTCTAAAGAGCCACACCATTACAGGAAACGATGGATAGGGCCGGAAGCCCTATGACATTGAAACAATTGTATTTTTTAGGTATGTCCTACTTAAAGGAAAGACGATTTTTTTCTCACGAAATGTTACTGACTAAACTAAAGAAAACCAAGACTCACATTCAATTATTCCACCATCATCCATATACGACACAGCATATCCAACGCAGTGATCATACAAATACGACAAAGGAGGTTATGACTCTGTGATAGACATAATCATTCCATAACGGTAAACTTCAGGTTTTATGTGTAATTATATCGGTACATTCCTCATATGTTAGAAATGCTGCAGCAAGTCTTCTCTGGTCGCTTGTCTAGGAAAACTATCTCTTCTTACTCTCGCTATTAAGGAAATACTACTGGTGTAGCGATCATAAAGGAGATTAGGGTATGTAAAGGAGTATATAGACAATCATTTTCACTTGATCATTGTTGGAAGAGTGGCAGACAACGCACGTACGATAGACGCTGAATCATAAATTCTACCGTCGCTTATGGGGATTTGTCTCTACGTAACACTTTCGCAGGTGATGGAATTGTTTACCGGAAGGCAGTAGGGAACTGCAGAGACACATGTAGGGAACTGGTTATTCATGATAAAGTTGACCTGAACATAACCAAATCCATTCCACATCAATAGGACTAGAAATCATCTGCACTACTGCTGGAAACATTTACTAAAATATAATACCTATCAGTGTCTGGAGAGAAATGAAGTGGGATACATATGTCTGTGTTAGACACATTCGGTGAAATATTAATGGCAATAACCCCAATACAAATAATTGACTGGACAGCTTAAGTGTGGCCGGCAAGCCGTCGAAAATCCAATACACATCTCATCTACGGACTCTAAACACTACAACTCGGACCAAACTGTAAGCGCTGATGATTTTGTCTCTAAATACAACTACCAATACACGAATGCGCACTGATAAAGTGGAAAATGGAGATATACCCTGCTCTAGCCGGAATGCGATACTATGGTCAGTCCACTATAGAACAGGAGGAGGGGTGGGGGGGAGGTGGGAGGCTGATGGACAGTAATGAACAGTGCTCCGATTAACCCGAGAACAAAAAGCTGGGGTAAAACTTATCTCAGTCCATATAATATTTTATCCTTCGTTGGTACTGCTGTTCACGTTGAGGAGGCTACAATCTCTCAGGCTTTATTCTCCAACGACCTTTAACAGAAGAATTGTGGAATTTATCCATCAGGGGAAAAAAATCACCCCTCCTTCTTATTTAGGTAAAATTTTTTTGTTTACAAAACAGGTGGTACTTTCTTTTGCAGACATCGAAAATGTCTTGTGGCCAAAAATTAAGAACCCATAGGAAATTGTAAGAGAATTTGAGCGTCAAGAGGCTGAAAATGTATATTACAGTGACTCAGACAAACATGTGAGTCAGACCTGAAGGAGGTCCTGACACAAACGATAGGCAGGATGACGAACCATGTAACGCTATTTGAGGTTGATTCATCAGAGGAAAGTCATCGCCAAGTAACGTAAATTTTATATGGAAGAAATGAATATTTTTTGAATACACATCCCTTCCATAAAAAAGCGCCGAGAGTGGCAGCAAAGAATATAGCATTACAAGTGCCTGGTGCACTTGGCGAGGCAACAAACGAAACGTCTCCCGTGAAATTATTTGATCTGTTGTTTACTAATAACAAAGATTCAGTGATAGTTAAGTACACAATTCACAGGATCGCTGATTCAAGGGCAAAACTCACATAGCCGCACTGGTATATTGAAGATGCTAACCAAAATGACATAAAAGGATTATATGGTATACTTTTTATTAGTGGAGCTCTAAGAAAATCTCATGTCAATTATACTGATGGGTGGTCTGTAGTATACAGGTCCCTATTTTTCCGAGGAGTTATGACGAAAAACTGATTTGACTTTTTGATCAATAATCTGAAATTTGATGGCCAACATACTAGACTGCAAATAAGAATGACAGACAAGTTCACTTCGTTCCGTGATTATGGTGTCTGTCTGTCAGTCACAGTAAAGAACTGTATACTCCCTCTGCTCCCTTAATCACTGACAAGACACTCCTTAGCTTACGGTGCAGATGCCCATTCATAGTGTGTCTGCCAAGCAAGCCGGACAAATATGAGCTAAAGATGGTTCAAATGGCTCTGAGCACTATGGGACTCAACTGCTGAGATCATTAGTCCCCTAGAACTTAGAACTAGTTAAACCTAACTAACCTAAGGACATCACAAACATCCATGCCCGAGGCAGGATTCTTGCGGTTCCAGACTGCAGCGCCTTTAACCGCACGGCCACTTCGGCCGGCTATGAGCTAAAGATAATTTTATTATGTGACGTGAAGACGTATTACTTTCAAAAAAAAAAAAAAATTTCAAATGTGTGTGAAATCTTATGGGACTTAACTGTCAAGGTCATCAGTCCCTAAGCTTACACACTACTTAAATTATCCTAAGGACAAACACACACACCCATGCCCGAGGGAGGACTCGAACCTCCGCCGGGACCAGCCGCACAGTCCATGATTGCAGCGCCTGAGACCGCTCGGCTAATCCCACACGGCTATTACATTCATGGAGGCATCCCATATTTGGGAAAAGAGACTAGGGTTGAACGTGTTAGTTCCTGCATATTATGTAATGAAGTTATTTGAACCTAAATATAGAACCAACCGGATCATTACGATGGATAACTAGTTTGCTTCTAGTGAAGTAACGAGAAACTAGCAGACAAAAAGTTTAAAATGGTTACCACCTTACCAGGAATCCCAGAATCTCTGACTATGAAAAAGAATAGGACAGTTTATTCACCTATATTCGTTTACAGAAGCGAAAACGTGTTGGAGTCATACGTTCCGAAAAAAAAAAAATTACGTTATTCTTCTGTCAACGACGCATGAGATGTGTGAAATAAATGAGAACGTAAAGAGATCCAACATAGTACTTTCTAAAACGATAACAAAGGAGATTCGATGTATTTGATTTACTCGTGCTATGCCACAGCAAGACAACTGCACGAAGAACGCTGGCCAATGCGATGTATGTATGGGCTTTTAAATGCGTCAGCAATAAACGCCTATGTCTTGTAAAAGGGCAATGATGACAGAAACAGCCGAAGCAGTTTTCTCAAGTCATTGGCTTTTGGGCTGGTTGAAGCAGAAAAGAAAGACAGACTCGCAAGAAAAAAATGTGCGAAAAGAGTTTCGCATAGCTGTGGAACAGACTTTGACCCGTTTTGGGAGCGATATTCTAAGAGCAGTTGCACAACCAAAAACGATCTAAAAAAAAAAAATAAGGAAGAAAAGTGGACGATGCTTTCTTTGCAGTTAAAAAGAAGAACAGAAAAGTTCCTTTGAATGTTGAGTCTGTGCGAAATCAGTGTGCAGAGACCATGGGAAAAATATTTGTCAAAGTTGCCGTAACAGCTTTGTTTTAAAATGTTTTATATATTCAAAAATTTCACCAAACTTTTGAAATTAATTTATAAAATCGGTATTTCCTCTTACATGAAATATATTTTCGTAATTTATAGCTTTAAATCTCTTACCAATTTACATTTTATTTGTGATATTATGCTTGTCAGTTCCTTCAATGTGTGTTATGCTTTGTTATATGTTCTATTGTTATGCAATGTTTTAACAAAGCGGATAACTGATAAGAACCGATAAGCGCAATTTAATGTTTCCATGTATGACAACCATGATACCATAAAGTAAACTGATAATGTAATTATTATTTACTTTGTCATATTATAAAATATTAACAATAATTTGTAATAAATGTTGCATACTGTTTGATAATTACTTTATATTACTTTTTTAAACAGAGATAATTTTAAAAAAAACCTGGGGCAAATTCTTACCCCTCTTTGTTACTTATGTCTCGAGATTCACACCTTGTTACTAAGGTTAAAAAATAAAATTTCCCATATCCTCCAGTAGCTCACAACTGCTTGTAACTCAATGTGGGTGATCGTCCAAGCGACCGCAAAAGTGGAAATGATCTAACAGATAGCTTGTGTTGGAAGCACTGTAACACAGAATAGTGTTATGGAGATATATGCTGTTTGGAAAAAAAGAGAAGAAACTCATGGTTTCATGGCGATGCGTACAGACAAATCGATCGAGATTCCAGCCGGGTCAAGTGGTTTATTGTCGGGATCGAGGCATAAGGGATGGGGCGAGTTCGAGTGCGAGGGCGAGGGCGTGGGTCCAAACCGACGAGCACTGGAGTAGCAGTTGCACAGATGAAGTGTTATGAATTTTTTTGATCGCCCTAGAAGTGAGTAGGAGGGATTTAAATTCGCGCATGCTGCGTGCACCCATACGTACATGTCGAGACAGCAAGAGCTCTCTTCCAGTCCGTGACCTCGTCTGGAGGAGTCGACATCATAATAAAGGACCAACGTCAAAATTAAAGTTCCTGATTGGCTTTGTCATTGTTCCCTAATACAACAGATTTTTAATTAGTGCGTCTATTGATGTTTTGCTAGTCCATGACAGTTGCAAATTATCCAGTACTCCTGTGGCAAAGAAGTGTGCCACAGCTAAGTAAATCTTTAAATCACTTATGTAATAATGTGAAGTAATGGTTCACGTGTTCTAGTCTGATATGCCACCTCACCGAACTATCAAAGAACTCACAGTTGGGACCAGACGATATAAGTTTAGTCTATAATAATTTCATTTGTTCTCTAATAAAGTTTAACTTTCACTATCGTAGCGATCACACGTACAGTGTGTCACTCCTAGATGTCGTCAGGCTTGTTGTTTCGTGCTCTACTATTATTATGTTCTCTCTTTCTCTCTCTCTCTCTCCCTCGCCTATTTCTCTCCCTCCCCCCCCCCTCTCTCTCTCTCTCTTTCTCTCCTATCCTTACCCCGATGGTAGCGGCGCTAGTGTGGGCCATATTAACGAAGTATATAGCTTTATCGGTACAAAAGTTACTACCATTACTTTTTACAAGTTCAGTACCATCAATAGATTTAGGGGACATGATAGGTACGTCATGAACTAAAAGTGTGGGGGATAAACTCGTTCAAGCGAAATTCTTGCCTGATACGAATTTATTAGTAAATGAAAAATGTTTAAGGCTGCATGCCACGTAATATTTTGAATTTTCACGATATGGTGATTGAGAGATTTTTTTTTATTTGTATCTTCCTGAAAAAAAAAACCATTCGTGGATTAGCCGTAAAAAGGGTTGGTAAAACCGGAGCTGCAGTGTGTTTACAGAAGGTGTGTTGCGGACATATTTTGAACCTATACGTAAAGCATTTAGGTGTGTCTTCTCAAAGTTAGGTAAAGATACTCCAAAACTGTAAACAGCGTCATACATTGAGACACCTGCAAGACACGTATGGGGGAGGTATTTGAAAACACATATTTACGTGTAACTCCTTGAAAAATCAGTAAAAACCCACAAAACTTGAATTAACTTACGTTTCCTTAAAAAATAATTCCGTAATCTTAGCCACTATACCAACAGTAAAGTGTATCTTCATAAAAAGATGGGGAAAATCAGTAAAATTATCCACAAAACATATATTTACACTTATCTTCTTAAAAAATCGTTAAAATTCGCTATTGAACCATAGCTCATGTCATATGTTGCAGAAAATAGCGTTGGGTGCGGTACTCTGTTGAACAATGTGAACAATGTGAGAACTAAGCCATACTGCTGGGTGCAATAATATGTATACTGGAATGTATGAAATCATTTTAATTTGCTTCTGCTGATGTTGCTCGATTGAGGTACAGACTAAGAACGACAGTCTCATGATACTGGAGACACTAAAAGGGATGGTGATGGTGGTGGGGTAAGGATGAAAAGCAGAAAACAGCACATTGGGGGAGGGTCTCCTTCCCTTAGATATGTTACCATCACCACAGTTTAATAGATCTGTCCCTCCAGGCACTTATCCTTCTGTTTCGTCCTTTATGTGCCACCGTCGGTCACGATTTGGCTCCTTCTCCGCCACATTAGGTGTCTCATAACACGAAGTGCACGCAAGGCATTATGTGTTGGACATTCATCGTGTTGATACCACATAAGCATTCTGGTCCTCAACGGGACTCCATCCAGAAGAGGAGGAAGAATTCGTCTGAGGAAACAGGCATACGCTGTGCCGTTTACACCACCATTGATGAAATGAGGGCCAATAATTATAATACCCGACATCCCACAGCAGACGTTAACTCTCCATTGATGCTGATGTTCCACACATGTAAGCCATCGTGGGTTGTCGCTGGACCAATAATGCATGTTCCTTGTATTTACTTGTACTTTTTTGAGGAGATCATCGGTAAATAGAACATTGAAGAAGAAGTTCGGGTTGGCGAGGATTTGCTGCTGTGCCCACTGACAGAACTGTACACCATTCTGGAAATCATTCCGATGCAATTCTTGATGTAGGTGTACATGGTAAGAATGGAACCGGTGAGGTGCAAGAATAAGGCCTACATTGGTTTTAGGAGTACCAATCTCGTGATCAAGCTGTCGTACGATCACATGTGGATTTATAGCAACGGAAAAGAGAACAGTAACTTCGGCAGCTTCGTCTGTGCGAGTGCTGCGACGATTGCATTGTCGTGGGTTGAAACTTCCCGTTTCCTGAAGCGTCGAAACAAGACGAGAAAACATCCGTCGGGAAGGTGGATTCTTGTCAGGCTACCGCTTTCTGTACAGTTCCGCTGCCTGCGTAGCATTTCACCCACCTTCAGCAACAACAACAATAAAAGAGACGTAGTGTCGATGTAATTTCTAGGAAGGACAGTCTTTACTGTATGCCTACTCTACACAACAGTATTGAAAAGGACTAAATTACTGTATTAAATGTACCCGAACATAAGAAAACAGTACTGCAAATACTGTTCTGCTAACTTAATTCCCCATCCATAAGAGTGCATGGTGTACATTTTACTCACACAACAAGCCAACTGACGATCGTTGACGGAATGACGGGTGTGCATTCTACTTGTGTTCACATTTGTCCTCTGTCAACGTCAGCACTTGGATGTGTTCCATTACCCCGAGTATCTGCACTAAGCGCTAGGAGCATCAACGTCAATGTTGTGTTATGTAATTAATAACAGTGAATTCCAGTGAATGGTACAATGTGATACGTTTTTGAATAGATCTTTAGGAGAGGGAATGAATTACCGAATGAAAAATGCAGGGTACCATAAAAAAGCCATACCACTATTCATATCTTTGTAAAAAATCAAAGCTACAACGAAGACAATCATCCTGATTGATGTCACCCTGACGGTTAAAGAATATTTGCTTGAAATATGTTTCAATTTTCATCTGGACAAACACTTATTCAATGTGGTCAAGATAAATGGGGCAACCTGTACATTTTTTTTTATTTATATTTTCTACACTAATCATATTACTTCGTACATTTTGCGATGGAAAGATTTTGATTTGATTTATTGGTAAGGTCTTATGGGACCAAACCGATGAGGTCATCGGACCCTAAGCTTACGCACTGCTTAAGCTAACTTAAATTAACTTACGCTAAGGCCAACACACACACCCATGACCGAGGGAGGACTCGAACCACCAACGGGGAGAGCCGCGCGCGCAGTGACAAAGCTCCCAGACCGCGCGGCTACCCCGTGCGGCTTGGAAATGTAATATGGCGAGAAAACAGGTGTATTTCCATAAACGTGATTGATTTTTCAGTGTTCCTTAGCTGTACACCAATTTTTATTTTTACATCAAATATTATGCAACTTTTATTACAAAAACAACTTAAACGACGCTTTCACCCATGGTCATATTTGATTGACAACGAGCGAGAAATTACTTGTGAAGATGCTGTTAAAATACATTCAATCGTACTTCGCCAATTTTCACCACCGATAATTCAGAAAATATTCCTTTATGAATAGTTTGAATCCAAATTTCTGGAGGAAAGGGAATTTTTTCAAAAAGCCAACTAGCTCTATTTTCCTTAGAAACTTGGAGTATTCCTCTTCGTGTAGCAAAAATTACATTCATTTGATGTAGTAGATATCTTTTTAGTTTATGTTTTCCGTGTCTATATGAAAAATGTCATAATGCAGCTTGCTAATGTCGGAAGTTTATCCGACTATTAATCGTACGTTACCTTCGTGTTCTGACGTGCTGTAATTCACTGTGTTATTGAATAAAGTTATTTACGCCTTTATTTAGCGATGTTGTAATCCGGCTTTCCAAGACTGTTGCTCGAGCTTAAAAGCTTTGTCTGCAGATCGAAGCGTATAGGTGCAAACCAGTTCTCTGAACATCCGATTTCAAGTATAGGGGATGTCGGAAATCACAAAAGGCTCACATTTAAAGGAAAATTTTATGCGTTTGGTACTTAACCTGTCGATGATTCTGAATATGATGCTTGCGGTCGTAATAAACAAATAACACATGAAATTCAAAATAAGTTCCAGCAAACACACGTCTTTCCCTTATATTAATTTAATTCCAATCCCAAAGAAAGCAGGTGTTGACAGATGTGAAAATTACCGAACTATCAGTTTAATAAGTCACAGCTGCAAAATACTAACGCGAATTCTTTACACACGAATGGAAAAACTGATAAAAGCCGACCTCGGGGAAGATCAGTTTGGATTCCGTGGAAATGTTGCAACACGAGAGACAATACTGACCCTACGACTTATCTTAGAAGAAAGATTAAGAAAAGGCAAACCTACGTTTCTAGCTTTTGTAGACTTAGAGAAAGCTTTTGACAATGTTGATTGGAATACTCTCTTTCAAATTCAGAAGGTTGTAGGGGCAAAATACAGGGAGCGAAAAGCTATTTACAATTTGTACAGAAAGCAGATGGCAGTTATAAGAGTCGAGGGGTATGAAAGGGAAGCAGTGGTTGGGAAGGGAGTGAGACAGGGTCGTAGCTTCTTCCCGATGTTATTCAATCTGCATATTGAGCAAGCAATAAAGGAAACAAAAGAAAAGTTCGGAGTACGTATTAAAATCCATGGAGAAGAAATAAAAACTATGAGGTTCGCCGATGACAGTGTAATTCTGTCAGAGACAGCAAAGGACTTGGAAGAACAGTTGAACGGAATGGACAGTGTCTTGAAAGGAAGGTGTAAGATGAACAACAAAAGCAAAACGATGATAATGGAATGTAGTCGAATTAAGTCGGGTGATGCTGAGGGAATTACATTGGGAAAAGAGGCACTTAAAGTAGTAAAGGAGTTTTGCTATTTGTGGAGCAAAATAACATGATGTTCGAAGTAGAAAGGATATAAAATGTAGACTGGCAATGGCAAGGAAAGCGTTTCTGAAGAAGAAAAATTTGTTAACATCGAGTATAGATTTAAATGTCAGGAAGTCGTTTCTGAAAGTTTTTGTATGGAGTGGAGCCATATATGGAAGTGAAACGTGGACGGTAAATAGTTTCGACAAGAAGAGAATACTAGCTTTCGAAATATGGTGCTACAGAAGAATGCTGAAGATTAGATGGGTACATCACGTAACTAATGAGGAGGTATTGAATAGAATTGGGGAGAAGAGGAGCTTCTGGCACAACTTGACTAGAAGAAGGGATCGGTTGGCAGAACATATTCTGAGAGATCTCGGGATCACCAATTTAGTATTGGAGGGCTGCGTGGAGGGTAAAAATCGTAGAGGGAGACCAAGAGATGAATACACTAAGCAGATTGAGAAGGATGTAAGCTGCAGTAGGTACTGGGAGATGAAGAAGATTGCACAGGATAGAGAAGCATAGAGAGCTGCATCAAACCAGTGTCAGCACTGAAGACCATAACAACAACAACTTTCAAATGTAATGTGTACCAAACAGTATAATAAGTATTGAAAAAATCTGTTAAAAAAACACGATTGGGGTTCGATCCATTGACCTACCGTTTACAGAGTTTGTAGGCCAACCACATGGCCGCTGCCACTTAGTGCTCAGTGTCTCAACGCACCGGTGTATCATCACTGACGCGTAAATTTTCTCCTACGATTTTCTCGAAATAGGCTGAGTAGTAAGATCTTACTACACGCACATTATGTTGTGCTTATGGACTACTAAAAGTGTACAGAGTTTGAAGTAAATTCGTCATTCGGCCGTCGTGGCCTCCTCATGTCAGATTGCCCTTTACATAAAAACAGGGAAACGCATCGGGAGACTTCAATTTAGTAGTACACGTACAACTGCTGCAATGTGACACACCATTGTAACTTTAGCGTTTTCTGTTAACACTCACGATTACTTTGAATAGAATGCTATTCGTCTAACCTTACCTACACTAAAATGAATTTGTCGGGTACTCCACAATGATCTACAGCCAAGACACCATAGACGTTTTTGTAGAAAACAAATATTTCTTTAATTTCCTGAATCTTTTTAACGTGCGGAACCACCTCTTCATGATATAGAGGTGCTAATATGTCAGTCTTACTGCGCCCATGTTTGAAATGATGCTGAGCTAACTTACAAACAAATTTTAGGGATTCAGTTTCGTGGAACCGCAAGAAAATTCGTTGTTCATTTTAAAGCCATGTACGCTGCATTGAGAGACGAACGAATACAAAAGAATTTAGTTTTGGAACTAAATCAGGCATTTTTATCAGCGGAATGTAGGTTGTGTAGAGTGTAAACTCGCTGACACTACATGTATGAGAAGAACTGCCTATAGTAATCTATAGGCAACACTGTGTCACTATACGGGACATCGTAACTTTTTTCCATCTCGCGAACTTTTGAAAGTGTAAAACTGTTTCTTCGTGAGACAAAAACGGACATAAAAGCTTGGGCGTCATCGTATTTCACTTAAGAGTAAGCTAAATACAAAAAAATTGAGAAATCAATTTAAAAAAAGGCAGAATAGAGCTAATTGCTGCACAAAGTCAGGCAACGAGCAGTTGTTGGCCTTTAGGGACAAAAATCGTTGTTCCCTGAGGAACAGAACCGAGACATATAACATGAATACTAAAACCAAGATGTGAGAGATTCTGACCTAAGGGAAATATGTCAAGTTTAGCAGTATCCAATTTAGCGCAGGAAAGCGAGAACCGCCTGAAAGGTGATGAGTTGCGCCGTCTTCGCGGTCCGCATAGCAGAACTAGAGCCTTCGCCCGAAAGAAGATGTAGCGGCGCCTTTGCAGGCAATTCATCACCTCTAGCCTGACCTTCAATTATTTAGAGGAGGTCCCGCGTAAATAAATAACGAGCAATACAGCGAGACCGGGTCCCGCGGCGTAGTGGGCCGAAACCGAGATAGCCTGCGGCACTGGAGGCGCCATAACGCTTTGTCATATCGGACGCCGTTATCGTGAATCACGGCGCCCTATCTGTTTGCGTGTGCGAGTGTGTGTGTGTGTGTGTGTGTGTGTGTGTGTGTGACAGAGAGAGAGAGAGAGAAAGAGAGAGAGAGAGAGAGAGAGAGAGAGAGAGAGAGCCTGCATATGCACGTGTGGATAAGGAACAAAGATGAAAACTGAGATACCGACGCTTCTGCTATCAAATACGAAGTGCTCTATTTTCTCAGAAAAGTCGTCTAGAGAACTACTGCAATGTTCTGGATAAACATCGTTGTAAGAAAATCGCAAATACAATTGTGGTTTCGTATTACAAACACTCGTTAGCTACTCACTTCTCTATTATGCCTTTACAAATTTCATTCCTGTAAGTGCTCTAATCTCCAACGAACCTTGCCGTCGTAAGGTGTATGACTGCGTTCAAGACATACATAGACATAGCAACCTCCTCGCAGAGATACGCTATGTGATAAAACGTATCCGGATACCCCCAAAAACATACGTTTTGCATATTAGGTGCATTGCGCTGCCATCTGCTGCCTGGTACTCCATATCAGCGACCATACTTGTCATTAGACATCATGAGAGAGCAGAGTTGGGCGCTCCGCGGAACTCACGAACTTCGAACGTGGTTAGATGATTGGGTGCCACTTGTGTTGTACGTCCATACGCGAGATATCCACACTCCTAAACATCCCTAGGTCCACTCTTTCCGATGTGATAGTGAAGTGTAAACGTACAGCACAAAAGCCTACAGGCCGACCTCGGCAGCTGACTGACAAGAGATCGCCGGCAGCTGAAGAGGGTCGTAATGTGTAATAGGCAGATATCTATCCAGACTATCACACAGGAACTCCAAGCTGCATCAGGATCTGCTGAAAGCACTATGACAGGCGAGGGGTGAGAACCTTGAATTTCATGGTAGACCGGCTGCTCATAAGTCACACATCCAATGGTTCAAATGGCTCTGAGCACTATGGGACTTAACTGCTGAGGTCATCAGTCCCCTAGAACTTAGAACTACTTAAACCTAACTAACCTAAGTACATCACACACATCCATGCCCGAGGCACGATTCGAACCTGCGACCATAGCGGTCGCGCGGTTCCAGACTTTAGCGCCTAGAACCGCTCGGCCACAACGGTCAGGAGTCACACATCACGCCAGTACATGCCAAGCGACACCTAGCATGGTGAAGAGTGGAAAAACGTTGTGTAGAATAACGAATAACGGTACAAAATGTGGCGATCCGACGGCAGTGTGTGGGTATAGGCGAATGCCTGGTGAACGTCATCTGCCAGTGTCTGTAGTACCAACAGTAAAACTCGGAGGTGGTGATGTTATGATGTAGTCGTGTTTATCATTGAGGGGGCTTGCACCCCTTGTTGTTTTGCGTGGCACTATCACAGCACAGGCCTACATTACTGTTTTAAGTACCTTCTTGCTTCCCACTGTTAAAGAGCAATTAGAGGATTGCGATCGCATATTTCAACAAGATCGAGCACCTGTTTATAATGCGCGGTCTGTGTCGGAGTGGTTACACGACAATAACGTCCCTGTAGTGAAATGGCCTGCACAGAGTACTGACCTGAACACCTTTAGGATGTTTTGGACGCCGACTTCGATCCGGGCTTCACCGACCGACATCGATACTCCTCCTCAGTGCAACACTCCGTGAAGAACGGCCTGCCATTCACGAAGAAACCTTCCAGCACCTGACTGAACGTATGCTTGCGAGAGTGAAAGGTGTAGTCAAGGCTAAGGGTGGGCCAACACCATACTAAATTATAGCATTACCGATGGAGGGCGCCCAGAACTTGTAAGTCATTTTCAGCCCGGTGTCCGGATACTTCTGATCACATAGTGTATCTGTACACAAACCAGACTATCATATGGTTCCTTGAAAAGGAACAGTAGTGTTTTCAATAGTTGAACGAGTGGCAGGCAGGATGATTGGATGATTTGGTCTTGGTAAAAATCAGCCAATATCGTCTTGCTACAGTGCTACAGTCGAAAGCAACTGGAAACTATGGCCATTATATTTAACGCAGATAAAATTCTCTACTGTGGGGTTTTGCGGTGGTAGCACATCATTGTGTGATGTAACGGAGGTAAAACGACCAGCAGGACTAAGGTCCAATGAGAAAAGTTATCATGTATAGCGCTATATAAGAATAAGTGGTAGTTTAAGATTTTTATTAAAAATATCCAAAAGCTCTTGACCTATTTATTTAAAATTTTTGCACGACACTCTAACAATCGTTAGTATTACATAATCTACATTCTTTTTTCAGGTACGCCCTACTTGTATATGTCGCCGGCGTTGCCGCAGTGGTTACACCGGTTCTCGTCAGATGACCGTAGTTAAGCGTTTTCGGGCGTGGCTGGCAATTGGATGGGTGACCATCCAGGGCGCCATACGCTGTTGGCATTTTTCGGGATGCACTCAGCCTCGTGATGCCAATTGAGGAGGTACTCGACAGACGAGTAGAGGCTCCAGTCAAAGAAAACCATAATAACGACCGGTAGAGCGGTGTGCTCACCACATGCCCCTCCAATCCGCAACCTCAACGAGGATGACACGGCGGTCGGATGGTCCCGATGGGCCACTTGTGGCCTGAAGACGGAGGACTATATTTCTATATACACTACATAAAACGTAGATGTGTTCCTGATAGATTTACTTCAATTTTTACTCATTAATCAAATAAGCCTTCGGATATTTTAATGTATCTACCACTACGTATACATCTACATACATATTCCGCAAGCCACTGTACGGTGCGTGCCGGAGGGTACTCTGCACAATTACATGTAATTTCCTTTCCTGTTCCACTCGCAAGTAGGGCGAGGGAAAAACGATTGTTTATATGCCTCCGTATGAACTCTAATTCCTCGGATGTTATCTTCGTGGTCATTACGCGCAATCTATGTTGTCGGCAGTAGGATCGCTACGGCAGTCAGCTTAAAATGCCGGTTCTCGACATTTTCTTAATGTTTTTCTCTCGAAAAGGGAGTCGCCCTAACTACAGGGATTCCCATTTGAGTTCCCGAAGCATCTCTTGTGTTATTCGAACCTGCCACTAAGAAATATAGCAGCCCGCCTCTGAATTTCTTCGATACCTTCCTTCAATCCGACCTCATACGGATTCCAAACACTCGAGCAGTACACACGAATAGGTCGAACCAGTGCCCTATACCCAGTGCCTTCACAGGTGAATCACTCGTTCCCAAAATTTTTTCCAGTTAACCGTTCGAATTGTCTACAACCGTTCTCATAAGCTCGTTGGGTTTCACATCGCTTTGCAACGTTACATCCAGATATTTAAACAACTTGACTGCGTCATTCAGGACGGACACTGTATCATAACATTACAGGTTTCAACTTCCTACTCATCGGCCTTAACTTACATTTTTCCACATTCAGAGCTATCCCCCACTCATCACATCAACTACAAATTTTGTCTAAGTCATGTTGTATCCTCGCGGAGTCACTCAACTTCGACACATTACCGTACACCACAGCATCATCAGCAAAGAATCGCAGATTGCTGCCCACAATGTCCGTCATTTCATTTACGTTTATAGAGATCAATAGAAATCCTATCACACTTCTCTGGGCTATCATGACGATAGCCTTGTCTGTGATGAATATTCGCTGTCGTGGACAACATATCTATAAACTTAAGACATTTGATCGTTCCTTTGTCAAAAGCCTTCAAAGTGATACCGTGTCAAATGATTTCCGGAAATATAGAAATATGGAATCTGTCTGTTACCTAAGCTGGGTGTAGTTACCCTCAGCAGCTTAATACGCTGTTTAGCGGTTGGGCTGGACCAGAAGGCTAGAAAACAGCTGAAAAATTGCATAACCTTCTATTTAAATAAAAGTGAACAACCTTGTGGCATCAGTAAAATAGTTTTTAGAAACAAGAAACTAGTCAAAGATTAACGAGGATATGAGATTATTCCCCCCCCATGAACCATGGACCTTGCCGTTGGTGGGGAGGCTTGCGTGCCTCAGCGATACAGATGGCCGTACCGTAGGTGCAACCACAACGGAGGGGTATCTGTTGAGAGGCCAGACAAACGTGTGGTTCCTGAAGAGGGGCAGCAGTCTTTTCAGTAGTTGCAGGGGCAACAGTCTGGATAATTGACTGATCTGGCCTTGTAACATTAACCAAAACGGCCTTGCTGTGCTGGTACTGCGAACGGCTGAAAGCAAGGGAAACTACAGCCGTAATTTTTCCCGCGGACATGCAGCTTTACTGTATGATTAAATGATGATGGCGTCCTCTTGGGTAAAATATTCCGGAGGTAAAATAGTCCCCCATTCGGATCTCCCGGCGGGGACTACTCAAGAGGACGTCGTTATCAGGAGAAAGAAAACTGGCATTCTACGGATCGGAGCGTGGAATGTCAGATCCCTTAATCGGGCAGGTAGGTTAGAAAATTTGAAAAGGGAAATGGATAGGTTAAAGTTAGATATAGTGGGAATTAGTGAAGTTTGGTGGCAGGAGGAACAAGACTTTTGGTCAGGTGATTACAGGGTTATAAATACAAAATCAAATAGGGGTAATGCAGGAGTAGGTTTAATAATGAATAAAAAAAATTGGAGTGCGGGTTAGCTACTTCAAACAGCATAGTGAACGCATTATTGTGGCCAAGATAGACACGTAGCCCATGCCTACTACAGTAGTACAAGTTTATATGCCAACTAGCTCTGCAGATGATGAAGAAATTGATGAAATGTATGACGAGATAAAAGAAATTATTCAGGTAGTGAAGGGAGACGAAAATTTAATAGTCATGGGTGACTGGAATTCGTCAGTACGAAAAGGGAGAGAAGGTAACATAGTAGGAGAATATGGATTGGGGGGAAGAAATTAAAGAGGAAGCCGCCTTGTAGAATTTTGCACAGAGCATAACTTAATCATAGCTAACACTTGGTTCAAGAATCATGAAAGAAGATTGTATACCTGGAAGTATCCTCGAGATACTAAAAGATATCAGATAGATTATATAATGGTAAGACAGAGATTTAGGAACCAGGTTTTAAATTGTAAGACATTTCCAGGGGCAGATGTGGATTCTGACCACAATCTATTGGTTATGAACTGCAGATTAAAACTGAAGAAACTGCAAAAAGGTGGGAATTTAAGGAGATGGGACCTGGATAAACTGAAAGAACCAGAGGTTGTAGAGAGTTTCAGGGAGAGCATAAGGGAACAATTGACAGGAATGGGGGAAGGAGATACAGTAGAAGAAGAATGGGTAGCTCTGAGGGATGAAGTAGTGAAGGCAGCAGACGATCAAGTAGGTAAAAAGACGAGGGCTAATAGAAATCCTTGGGTAACAGAAGAAATATTGAATTTAATTGATGAAAGGAGAAAATATAAAAATGCAGTAAATGAAGCAGGCAAAAAGGAATACAAACGTCTCTAAAATGAGATCGACAGGAAGTGCAAAATGGCTAAGCAGGGATGGCTAGAGGACAAATGTAAGGATGTAGAAGCTTGTCTCACTAGGGGTAAGATAGATACTGCCTACAGGAAAATTAAAGAGACCTTTGGAGAGAAGAGAACCACTTGTATGAATATCAAGAGCTCAGATGGCAACCCAGTTCGAAGCAAAGAAGGGAAGACAGAAAGGTGGAAGGAGTATATAGACGGTTTATACAAGGGCGATGTACTTGAGGACAATATTATGGAAATGGAAGAGGATGTAGATGAAGATGAAATGGGATATAAGATACTGCGTGAAGAGTTTGACAGAGCACTGAAAGACCTGAGTCGAAACAAGGCCCCGGGAGTAGACAACATTCCATTAGAACTACTGATGGCCTTGGGAGAGCCAGTCATGACAAAACTCTACCATCTGGTGAGCAAGATGTATGAGACTGGCGAAATACCCACAGACTTCAAGAAGAATATAATAATTCCAATCCCAAAGAAAGCAGGTGTTGACAGATGTGAAAATTACCGAACTATCAGTTTAATAAGTCACAGCTGTAAAATACTAACACGAATTCTTTACAGACGAATGGAAAAACTGGTAGAAGCGGACCTCGGGGAAGATCAGTTTGCATTCCGTAGAAATGTTGGAACACGTGAGGCAATACTAACCTTACGATTTATCTTAGAAGAAAGATTAAGAAGAGGTAAACGTACGTTTCTAGCATTTGTAGACTTAGAGAAAGCTTTTGACAACGTTAACTGGAATACTCTCTTTCAAATTCTGAAGGTGGCAGGGGTGAAATACAGGGAGCGAAAGGCTATTTACAATTTGTACAGAAACCAGATGGCAGTTATAAGAGTCGAGGGGCATGAAAGAGAAGCAGTGGTTGGGAAAGGAGGGAGACAGGGTTGTAGCCTGTCCCCGATGTTATTCAATCTGTATATTGAGCAAGCAGTAAAGGAAACAAAAGAAAAATTCGGAG
Organism: Schistocerca serialis cubense; assembly: GCF_023864345.2. Lineage (NCBI taxonomy): Eukaryota > Metazoa > Arthropoda > Insecta > Orthoptera > Acrididae > Schistocerca > Schistocerca serialis. Next base: position 216,000,325 of record NC_064638.1, read on the forward strand.
TAGGTATTAAAATTCATGGAGAAGAAGTAAAAACTTTGAGGTTCGCCGATGACATTGTAATTCTGTCAGAGACAGCAAAGGACTTGGAAGAGCAGTTGAACGGAATGGACAGTGTCTTGAAAGGAGGATATAAGAAGAACATCAACAAAAGCAAAACGAGGATAATGGAATGCAGTCAAATGAAATCGGGTGATGCTGAGGGGATTAGATTAGGAAATGAGACACTTAAAGTAGTAAAGGAGTTTGGCTATTTAGGGAGTAAAATAACTGATGATGGTCGAAGTAGAGAGGATATAAAATGTAGACTAGCAATGGCAAGGAAATCGTTTCTGAAGAAGAGAAATTTGTTAACATCGAGTATAGATTTAAGTGTCAGGAAGTCGTTTCTGAAAGTATTTGTATGGAGTGTAACCATGTATGGAAGTGAAACATGGACGATAACTAGTTTGGACAAGGAGAGACTAGAAGCTTTCGAAATGTGGTGCTACAGAAGAATGCTGAAGATAAGGTGGGTAGATCACGTAACTAAAGAGGAGGTATTGAATGGGATTGGGGAGAAGAGAAGTTTGTGGCACAACTTGACTAGAAGAAGGGATCGGTTGGTAGGACATGTTTTGAGGCATCAAGAGATCACAAATTTAGCATTGGAGGGCAGCGTGGAGGGTAAAAATCGTAGAGGGAGACCAAGAGATGAATACACTAAGCAGATTCAGAAGGATGTAGGTTGCGGTAGGTACTGGGAGATGAAGAAGCTTGCACAGGATATGGAGAGCTGCATCATACCAGTCTCAGGACTGAAGACCACAACAACAACAACATGAGATTAGTAATTGACGTCAACAAAATTTTTCGAACAGTGACAGGAATCTGAAGTCAGAAAGCTGCAAATTCTTAATCAAAACATTAACATTTACAAAGATTTTTAGTTGGCTTTTTAATATAAAATGATTGCAAAGATTATGGTAACACGCAACATCCGTTGTTGACTCAAGTTCAGCCCCAGGAGAAGTTATACAAAAACAATTCAGCCCGGCGACAGGCGGGATAACCTGACGGACAGGGTGGGCGGTGTTAGCTCGCCACCCTCGGGTGCGCTAGTGGATGGGGCAGGGCCATTACAGCGTGGTTAATTACAAGCTAAGAAGAAACCTTAGAAAACTAGTAACAATGCACTGCTTTAGGAAGTGTGCACACAAGATTATGTCGTATTACCATTACAGCGCCAAACATAAATAAATGAAAAACAAGCATCTGCCTAATCGGCGAATATGGTGATAAACAACAAAGCACTGAATCTGGTGGCAATCTTATTACAGGAATGAGAAAAACGATAAGGCATACGTGCCCCCAGAGTTAATGGGAAAACAGTTACTTGTACTAATTACGCAGCAAGAACAGGTATTAAACACTATTTTGAAATGGAAGGAAACTCAAACTCGGAGACTTCTAACATGCTTTGTACTAAGAAACAAGCTAAGCAACCCAATCTCAGATGTCAAACTTGGTTTATCAGGCTGCCCGTAACAGCTACAGTGGAAAAGTAAATTCTTATTTTAGCAGAATTTATCATCGATAATCTCGGGCTGGGTCAACTAACAACCCAGGCGAATTGTTTTACAAATACTTAAGTAAAATGATTACGTTGAAAGGGCAGCAGATTAAATTAGACAAACCTCACTGAAATGTCTTGCAAATGCTTAAATGAAATGATCATAGTGAAAAGGCAATCTGATAAAGTTTTACTTCACTGTATTGAAAGGAAGAACAACACCCAGTTCGGCTCTCAGCGTGGTCCACTGTAAGCCACACGACGTACGACTAATTTAAACAGGCAGTTCTAATTAATGAAGTTAAGGTCTTGTGGGTTATTAGGCCACGTCATATTTCTTCTACAATGACGTCTCAACCCGTCTGCTGGGATCTTCCTCAGGATCCTCTGGTGTCCACTACTGCTAGAACACAGTCAGAGATGAGCGTCGCGTCCTCTTATAAATGGGAGGTTTCTCGTGTTCGTGCTGGAGAAGTGATAGTATTGGTTAAAATTCATATGGCTGACATTGGTGGGCCATAGTCATAGGCTAATATTCCCGCTCTGATGCAGAAGAAGGGGCATTGTTGGCTAATCTCCTGTGGATACCATTGGCGGCCCATCGTCATTGGATACAAAGGCACTTTTCCATACTTATGCTGGAATAGGGTTATTGGTTGAAATTCCTGCTACTGCTATTGTTTGGTCGTCATCATTGGCTAGATTTGAAACGGACAGAGCGAGAGAAGGGGAATGTTTACCCAAAATATTATTTTCCGCCGAGGTGACTCGCTACGCGTTCTCGTATGTTGCTCGCACATCGAGGCCGCGTATTCTCTTCCTTGATGGCGGGGAGCCACGATGCCGGTAGCCAATAGCCGTCCTCTCTATTGAAATTAAATGCATTCATGGAAATTTCAACCGCTTCTTGGAATTTTCTTCTATAAATGTTTGTTTCCTTATCCAGTACACTTACATTATTAAAATCGATGTCAGAGCCACAGTTCTCATGATGTTCTGCTACTGCAAATTTTGCACATTGCTTTAGCCGTTTAATGTAATTCCACTGGTGTAAGCGTAGGCTTCCGCGGCCGTTGTCTTCTTCAATAAAATTCTTCAGGGTATCAGACCGCATCGTCATAATTTTAAAATGCGCCAACGTTTCGGCCAGCGTTGCAGCTAGCCTTCATCAGGGCCTTACGTCAACTGCTAAATGAACACACTTGGTTCCTTAAATAGCTGCACGAGAAAACCATGTCGTTACTTGATTGGCTGTAAAAGGAGGAGGAGGAGGGGTGAAAGGTATGCTTTATTGGTGTTTCCTTTATTATCTGTCATTGGCTGAAATAGCTGTTTTCTTTTGGTCTTTATATTAATCCACCCCATTGGAGGAGACGGACGAATAGCGAACAGGTGATGGCTGTGACGTCACACTGCTTCCATGCTGTCCAGAAGCCGGCTGCGGCGTGCCATTGCTTTTTGTGCTCGCGACCACTACTGCGGCTCTCCGCATGTCTGCATGGGCCGCCACGGCTCTGCCGCCGCTCCGTAGCCCTGCTATTGCAGGCAGCCAAGACCTCGGAAGCTTGTACCCGTCCTCTCTATTCATGTTGGCGGGTCTTTTGACTATTTCTAACGCCTCTCTAATCTTTCTTTTGAAAGTGAGAGGCTGTTTCGCCAGGACGTGGGCTTCTTGAAAAAATATTGGTTTCCTGCGCTCGTCTCGGTGTTCCGCCACTGCTGACTTAGTGTGTTGTTTCAGGCGGATATATCTTTCATGTTCCGAGAGCCTTGTGCTACTCGGACGCCCCGTCTCACCTATGTAGACTAATCCACACGCACAACCAATTTCATACACGCCAGCAGTGTGTAGTTTGTCAACTGCATCCTTGGTAGAACCGAGCATGTCTGATATTTTGTTTCTGCTTCGGAAAATTGGTTTGATGTCGGCTTTTCGTAGAATTATGCCAATACGTTCGGTGACCCCTTGTACATATGGTAACACAGCAATGTTCTGTGCCCCCTTCTCCTCTTCCCTATTAGTCTTCTCCCTTGTCGACATGGTGCTGTCTATCATCTGCTTCCCATAGCCATTAGTTCCGAAGATGGATCTGAGGCGTTCAAGTTCTGTCTTCAGATGTTCTTCGTCGCTTATCCTGTACGCTCTCTTCGTTAGCGTGTGAGGGCGGACTTCTTTTGCGTGGGGTGATGGTGGGAGGAGGCGTGAAGGTACCTGTCCGTATTGGTTGGTTTCCTGTACACTTTGTGGCCAAGTTTACCATCAGGTTTTCGATTTGCGTGTTACGGACCAAGATCTGATGGTTAGTTTCGACGTCAAATCCGTATTCACGAATGTCCCAGTGTCAGATACAGTGAACATGCTAGAAGAACGCGTGGCACCTGATATATGTGAGTTTGTGCGCCACTGTCTGACGACCTCCTATTTCAAGTGGAGAGGTCAATTTTATGAACAAACTGACGGTGTAGCTATGGGCTCACCCCTATCGCCTATCGCAGCAGAAATTTTCATGGAGGCATTTGAGGAAACAGCCCTCCAAACCGCACCATTACGTCCAAATTGTTGGCTTCGCTATGTCGATGATACTTTCGTCATCTGGCCCCACGGAGAAGAGGAGTTACAGAACTTCCACAAGCACCTTAACCAACAGCATAGGAAAATTCAGTTTACAATGGAAACAGAGAAGAATGGGGTGCTGCCTTTTCTCGACGTGGAAGTTTCTCGAAAACCTGATGGTAAACTTGGCCACAAAGTGTACAGGAAACCAACCAATACGGACAGGTACCTTCACGCCTCCTCCCACCATCACCCCACGCAGAAGAAGTCCACCCTGCACACGCTAACGAAGAGACCGTACAGGATAAGCGACGAAGAACATCTGAAGACAGAACTTGAACGCCTCAGGTCCATCTTCGGAACTAATGGCTGTGGGAAGCAGATGATAGACAGCACCATGTCGACAAGGGAGAAGACTAATAGGGAAGAGGAGAAGGAGGCACAGAGCATTGCTGTGTTACCATATGTACAAGGGGTCACCGAACGTATTGGCAAAATTCTACGAAAAGCCGACATCAAACCAATTTTCCGGAGCAGGAACAAAATATCAGACATGCTCGGTTCTACCAAGGATCCAGTTGACAAACTACACGCTGCTGGCGTTTATGAAATTGGTTGTGCGTGTGGATTAGTCTACATAGATGAGACGGGACGTCCGATTAGCACAAGGCTCTCGGAACATGAAAGATATATCCGCCAGAAACAACACACTAAGTCAGCAGTGGCGGAACACCGAGACGAGTGCGGGAAACCAATATTTTTTCAAGAAGCCCACGTCCTGGCGAAACAGCCTCTCACTTTCAAAAGAAAGATTAGAGAGGCGATAGAAATAGTCAAAAGACCCGCCAACATGAATAGAGAGGACGGGTACAAGCTTCCGAGGTCTTGGCTGCCTGCAATAGCAGGGCTACGGAGCGGCGGCAGAGCCGTGGCGGCCCATGCAGACACGCGGAGAGCCGCAGTAGTGGTCGCGAGCACACAAAGCAATGGCACGCCGCAGCCGGCTTCTGGACAGCATGGAAGCAGTGTGACGTCACAGCCATCACCTGTTCGCTATTCGTCCGTCTCCTCCAATGGGGTGGATTAATATAAAGACCAAAAGAAAACAGCTATTTCAGCCAATGACAGATAATAAAGGAAACACCAATAAAGCATACCTTTCACCCCTCCTCCTCCTCCTTTTACAGCCAATCAAGTAACGACACGGTTTTCTCGTGCAGCTATTTAAGGAACCAAGTGTGTTCATTTAGCAGTTAACGTAAGGCCCTGATGAAGGCTAGCTGCAACGCTGGCCGAAACGTTGGCGCATTTTAAAATTATGACGATGCGGTTTGATACCCTGAAGAATTTTATTGAGAAAAATAATTCCACTAGCTTTATAACACAGACCACGCAACTTCTACACATTTCACAAACAGTTGTGGCAAACTATCGTGATGAAACAGAGATCTTTTCATTAAGGCAAACTTCAGTTCTTTCGGAGCGAACTCCCAAACATAGCAAACACAGCAGACCCGGCTGAAGGAGAAACTATTCGAAGCACTACGACTTTAACAAAACAAGGTGCTGAAGCCACAGAAAGGGCCTCACGACAATACACTACTGACCATTAAAACTGCTACACCACGAAGATGATGTGCTACAGACGCGAAATTTAACCGACATGAAGAAGATGCTGTGATATGCAAAAGATTAGCTTTTCAGAGCATTCAAACAAGGTTGGCGGCGGTGGCGACACCTACAACGTGCTGACATGAGGAACGTTTCCAACCTATTTCTCATACACAAACAGCAGTTGACCGGCGTTGCCTGGTGAAACGTTGTTGTGATGCCTCGTGTAAGGAGGAGAAATGCGTACCATCACGTTTCCGATTTTGATAAAGGTCGGATTGTAACCTATCGTGATTGCGGTTTATCGTATCGCGACATTGCTGCTCGCGTTGGTCGAGATCCAATAACTGTTAGCAGAATATGGAATCGATGGGTTCAGGAGGGTAATCCGGAACGCCGTGCTGGATCCCAATGGCCTCGTATCACTAGCAGTCGAGATGCAAGGCATCTTATCCGCATGGCTGTAACGGATCGTGCAGTCACGTTTCGATCCCTCAGTCAACAGACGGGGACGTTTGCAAGACAACAACCATCTACCCGAACAGTTCGACGACGTTTGCAGCCGCATGGACTATCAGCTCGGAGACCATGGCTGCGGTTACCCTTGACGCTGCATCACAGTCAAGAGCGCCTGCGATGGTGTACTCAACGACGAACCTGGGTGCACGAATGGTAAAACGTCATTTTTCCAGATGAATCCAGGTTCTGTTTACAGCATCATGGTGGTCGCATCCGTGTTTGGTGACATCGCGGTGAACGCACATTGGGAGCGTGTATTCGTCATCGCCATACTGGCGCATCACCCGGTATGACTGTATGGGGTGCCATTGGTTACACGTCTGGGTCACATCCTGTTCGCATTGACGGCACTTTGAACAGTCGACGTTACATTTCAGATGTGTTAAGAGCCCTGGTTCTAGCCTTCTTTCGATCCCAGTGAAACCCTATATTTCAGCAGGATAATGCACTACCGCATGTTGCAGGTCCTGTATGGATACAGAAAATGTTCGACTGCTGCCCTGGCCAGCACATTCTCCAGATCTCTCACCAACTGAAAACGTCTGGCAATGGTGGCCGAGCAACTGGCTTGTCACAATACGCCAGTCACTACTCTTGATGAACTGTGGTATCGTGTTGAAGCTGTATGAGCAGCTGTATCTGTACACGCTATCCAAGCCCTGTCTGACTCAATGCCCAGGCCTATCAAGGCCGTTGTTGTGGGTACTGACTTCTGAGGGTCTATGCACCCAACCTGCGTGAAAAAGTAATCACATGTCAGTTCCAGTACAATATATTTGTCCAATGAATATCCATTTATCTTCCGCATTTATTCCTGGTGTAGCAATGTTAATGGCCAGTAGTGTATTTGATGAGTCGGTATGGAAATGTCGATCAAAATCTCCACACCCTCAGCACAGATATTTTCCATAGTCCCATCTCGACCACAGCCAACCCAAAACACCCTCTAAGGAGGATTAGGTCTGTGCTCTGCAAACGCCGTATACTGTCAAACCCAGACAGCGGAGGTAAGCCGGCCTCGCGCTCCGCTAGTGCTGCTATTTCTGTCCGCACACTCTAACTGCCAACTTTCCTTCCGGTCGGAGTTCCTCCAGAGGATAACCATCAAAGATTGCAGCTCGGTACCGCGTTTGATTAACCAATGCGAGCCGGCACGGCTAACCTCTGTCAGTCATCCCCCTCTCCCTCCAAGGATGGATAAAGGGTGTTATCTTTACAAAAACATCCTAACTTATCCTTTTAATCTGGGGAAATTTGACCCTTCTAACCTTGTCCATGACAAGGTTGTGCACCGAGAATCTGACTCGGTTTAACACTTGCATAACTTCACAGGGTTCCACAATGCGAGGCACCAACTTATCAAATATTGTTGCGTCGCCCCGTCCCAAGCCACAGAAGTTAGAAATGATGACGCTATCACGAATCTCCCCAGGCATGCTCAGCGGCACTTATTATATCACTGTGACTGCCTCTGGTGTGCGACCTCAGTTTTCTTGCTGACTAACTTCCAGTTTAGCTGAATGACCTCAGAGGTGACTGTCTGCAAAACGATCATTCACGAAGAAAAAATTAGCAAGTGGGGAATTGAGAGGGTAGCTCAGTATCAACGTAATTGATGTTACCTTCATAATTTTGTGATGGGCCGAATTAAAGGCTAAGATCAGTCACGGAATGGACGCATCTTGCATGCGCTGTTACTCAGAGTGGAAAATTATCAGCTCCGATTTCAAGTTACGGTTCACCCTCTCGGCAAATGACGACTGAGTGTAGTACGGTATGGTGATGAGATGGCGGATGGCATTGTTAAAACAGAAGTGCTTAAATAATCTCGATAAAACTGCCACTGCCTCTGCTGCTCAATTTCATGCTCCTGGAACAAACTTCTGATTCAGACGGATGCTGGCTGAGGTCGTCTGCTACCTGATTGTCAGCTCCCCGTATATGCTTGACGGTGAAACGAAAGGCACAAATATGCCCAGACCACCTCACGATACTTGGTCTTCCTTGGTAAAGCCAGCACCCAGCTCAAAGCACGATCGTCGATTTCGAGGACAAAATGCCGGTGCTCGAAATAAAATTTAAGCTTTTCTGAAGCGAACGTTACCACGAGTGGCTCCCAGTCATACACCGAGTAGTTCAGTTCTGATGGCGACAAGCTCTGGAAGCCTATGCTACGGACGACGCTCGACATTACGATCTTGTAAAAGCACGGCAGCTACCACAGTGCTAGATGCATCAGATTGTACAATAAAATGCATTTCAAAATCAGGAACAGCAAAAACAAGTAGATTACTTAAACCTACTCTAATCGCGTCAAAGGGGCTTGTTCTGCTTCTCCCCACTAAAATCTCAGCCTTTCTTGCTCAAATTGTCAATGGAGTTGCCAAATGGGTGAAATCACGCACAAATTATATGAAAAAATTTGTCATTCCGATGAGGTGGGCTACTATTTCATTATGCTTAGAGGGAGGTAATTTTTGAAGATTGCTGGTCCTTTCCTGGTGTATATTAACCCTGTCCTTAGAGACCAAATGTCCCAAAAAGGAGATTTCACTCGGAGTGATATTTATTTTGCACGGCTTCATGGTCAAACTCGTTTCCCGCAGACGAGTGAAGGGGCACTATACACGACTACATCTTCCGAGTAATTGAAAACAAGCTTACAATTCGGATCACCCGAAACAGAAACTAACAAACGTGACATTACAGCTGCACCAGTGGATAAACCAAACGGAACACGACTGTATTCGTGTAGGTTCCAATCGGAGCAAAAGGCTGTCACATAATTGGGAATCTGATGTTAGTCCAGGTTCAAATCTAAGACTGTAAAGTAAACTGCCCACGCAAACCCGGTAGCACAGTTATGGAAATCCGCTAGTGGTACACACTCTAAAATGACTTTGTGGTTGAGAATTGTATAATTCACCACTGGGCGATAATATGAGTTTCTCCTTTCGGTACCAGAAACTTGGGCGACGCATAGTACGTGGTTGAATACCGTATCACACCGTCACGAACCACGTTATCAAACAGCTGTCACAGAATTTTCATTTTGGATCGCGACAACCGATAAGGAGGTTGGCGAACTGGAATTTGGCGAACTGGAATATAGTCCGTCAACCTGACTTTATGCTGGATTCTTTTAGCGACACCCAGTTTACTGGTCAAAACACCAGGAAAGAGTCCAAGAACTTCCAAGAAAACCTTAGTTTCGCACTCCACCAAATGACTGACCTGGAACTAACATGTACCACAACACTATTAATCCGCTGGACAGGCTGCCAAGTACATAGGTTAAAATAATTTACAGAAAAAAAATTTAAAAGAAAATCCGTTCTCGGTGTAATTAAGAATTAAGCCCATTCGCTGCATGAAGTTACAGCGCAATCGCAGATTAACTGATAACCCCTTGACTATTATTAATTACACTAGGCACGAAAATTCCTGTATTGTACGCTTCCCCACATAAAACCCACTAGAGGCAACAACTGCTCATTGGCAGAACGACATCACTGTTCAGTTTCCTGTAAGGGATCGAAATTACAAATGCCACACCTCTCCGAATACCAGTCATGATCAATAAGAGAATCACTACTACCATAATCTATAAGGGCACAGACAGGTTCATCATTGACGTAAGTACAAAAAAAAAGTAACAACAGACTAGTTACTGCCCTGATGCGGTTACTAAGCTGCGGTCGAAAAGGCCTCCAGAACGAACATGTTTCTGGCGTCAGCTGTTCGGACGCTCACTATCCCGTAGGGGAAAGTGGAGCACAAAGTGGTTGGAGTTGCCATACCAAAAAGTATTTTATTTTTTGATGGAGCCGTTTCCCTACCCGTCTCACTCTGAACCCGTCTCACACGTTCACATTTCACTTGTCTTTCACAGCTCCGTTTCTCATCATCGAAACGTATTCTCTCGAAATTACACCTTAACTGATCTAACTCGGGAAAGGTGACAGGTCTCCACAAAAACACTGGTCATGACCTGTCTTCTGGCTTAATGACTCCCACTATATTTTCAACGACTTCCTCCTCTGTTATCGACAGTTCCAATGCCGTGACTACGGTTCGAATCTGCTTAATTAATTTTATGAGTGTCTCACCCTCGAACTGGATGTGAAGAAAATATTTATTCATCAATAAACACCTAACTCGCGGTAATATTCCGTTTAGGACAATCTTTCCTCTCATGTTAGCAAATCTTCCAGAACCTCTCACTTAACAACCTATCAGTGGACACATCAACTGAAGGATCACCTAAGGGGAGAAGCCAAGTGCGTCTACGTGTTTTTCAATACGTACCAATAACCACAATACTTCTGCCACTTATTTTAATTTATCTATGAGCAGCTCTGGTAAACCCTCAAACAGGTGCGAAATCGGATTCGGCAACGTTGCAAAGACTTCTTACGTACGAGGGGATGTGTTCCCCCCGCAGTACCATTAGCAGACTATTTTACATTACTTATCGTAGTATTACCCTGTTCTTTGGTAGCCTCTATGTCACTCCAACCCAACCAACAAAGACTAGTATTCTACTGCATAGCTTGAGTTAGGAACTGATTACCGTTAACTCTTCGCTCAGGTGTGCACTCAACTTGCTTCAGATAGTGCAACCTAATCCAATGATTAACTTGTGCCTGAACGCGGAATACCTGGGTACGAGTGGGGTTTCAATCTTCCAAACCTCTATATTCTCGAGCACACCGGAGAGGACAGACGAACAGATAGATAAAGCGGGAGCTACATGTCCGATGTTTTCAGCGGTCAGGGGCAGTAGACAGCCTAAGACACTGAGCAAACTCGCACCCATGTCAGCAATGCTGCCATCTCCGGATTCTCCACGAAGACAGAGTTTGGCTTTTTAAGAGAGGCAAAACCGATGGAATCTCTCGGCTCCATGACATCAGTGCTCTAACTTGGAACACAGCATTACTTTCTCTTCTACGACAAGGGACTATATACAAACAGAAAACTAATTACAATTCCAAATGCGAATGGTGCTACAATATTTAAGTTACTGGCCATACCTTTGGTATACACCCACACACTAATGCTACAACTGAACTGGGTATAGTTACCCTAAAGCAGCGGGAGGACTGGGTCAATAGCCAAGAAAGCAGCTTTCACAACTGAAAAATTGCATAATCTTCTATTTAAATAAAGGTGAACAACATTGTGACGTCAGTAAAGTAGCTTTAAAAAACAAGAAACTAAGGAACTAGTCAAACATTAACAAGAAAATGAGTTCAGCAACTGGCGTCAGCAAATGATTCTAAAAACAATAAAGAAAATAAGCAATTTGTCAAACATTAACAAGTATTTGAAATCAGTCAAGCTGCATATTAACAATCAAAACATTAACAGTCACAAAAATTTTCAATTTGCTTTTTAATATAAAATTTTAAAGTATTACGCAATCAACGCTTCACGTTCGTTGTTGACGTAAGTTCAGAACCAGGAGAAGTTATACAGTTCAATTCAGAACCGCAGTAAGCGGGATAAGCTGACGAACAGGTTGGGCGGTGTGAGCTGGACACACTCGGGTGTGCCGATGGATGGAATAGGTCTATTACAAAGTGATCTACGACAAACTATATAAAACTGGTAACTGTGCACTGATTTACAACGTGAGGTGCATGGGCCTATGTCGCATTACCATTTGATGGCCAAACATCAATAAATAAAAACCAAGCATCTGCCCAATCAACTTATATGTTGATAAGCAACAAAGCACTTAACTGGGTGGCAATCTTACTTCAGGAATGAGAAAAACAATGAAGCTTACGTTGCCCTAAAGTTAACGGGAAAACAGTTAGTCGTACTAATTATGCAGCAGGAACAGGCATTAAACACTGTTTACAAATCTAAGAGAATTCGAGCTCGCAGACTCCTAACATGTTCTTCAAACATGTTTTGTACTGAGATAAAAGCTTAGCAACTGAATCTCAGATGTCAAACTTGGTTTACCAGGCTGCCCATAGCAACTAAAGTGGAAAAGTACGTTCTTGTTTTAGCAGAATTTATCACTAAAGATTTCCAGGCACCTCAAATGACAACCCCAGAAAAGTCTTCTACTAATACTTAACCTACATCTCTTCACAGCCGTCGTTCACCCTAGTTACTCATGGGCAATGGTTCACAATAGATGCTACGGTGCAAGTTTTGGATAGTCCCTTTTTACCATGCACAGTACACTTGAACCATGGTGACACACAGACAGTTTACAAACTTAAGTCATTTCAGAATTGCTTCCGCCCTTGTCCCAAACTGTCTTCCGCATCCCCCCTGACCCACATCATACACCGTTCACTGATTTTTCTGTCACCTGCCGTCTATGAGTGATTGCTGTAAATCGAGTGTAACATAAGCTATTCACATTAATTTGGCTGGACTGTCTATACTTCAATTGTATATGGTACATAGAAAGAAACCATTAGATTTATAATTAACTTCCCTTATCATTTAATTCAGGCAATTTCTTCTATATCCTGCCATGTCAGTTGGAGGTAGTATACTTATCACTAGGTGACACTTATATTTAGTATAAAATACATCAAAATAGTTACTAATGGAATTCATATACTTTAAATAAATTCAATTTCATCCTAAAGGCCATTCACCAGTTGTGAAGCTTGTTATCATGCCTACTGGCCATTAATTCAGCTGTCCTATATCTGTCTTTGTAAAGTGGCAGCTTGAATGAATGTAAATTTCACATCTTACATGAGATTTTATACTTCGTAACAGGCAGATAGATATGTCACCTGATATAATTCGACGATAGTGAGCAGACCTACTTATCAAAATATACAGTATGTAATGTAAAGGGGTGACACTCGATTCGACAGTATTAACACACTGAACCCGAATCCTGATTGTCAATGAGCCAAAGGTGACAAAAGGTGCTGGAAGAAGAAAGTTATTTAGGGGGCAGATGCGAGTTGCCCCATCACGGCCCGCATACAATGAAAGGCTTCTAACAGCAAGCGGGACAACGAACAGGCCAGGCGATACAGTTAGGGGAGCAGATAGTGGACCAGCGCTGCCTGTAATGGAGAAATTCTCTAGAAAACTGCATTGGGGAGATTCCATATGGATACAAACAGGCCAGCGACGCAGTTGACCACGTGAAAGAACTGTGGTGCGCACAGTTTGTAAGTTTTGGGTGTCAGGAGCGGGCACAAAATGTCCGATTTGTTGAAATAAACTTGGAAGGAGTAAGAGGGGCGATATTTTGATACAGGTTAAAAGTAGGCCCTTTGCGTTGGCAGGGCAGTTTCCACAACATATAAGGAACGTCAATGACGTGACGTGAAACACGAAAGGCCGCTGGTGGGGCACAGTTTGTTACGTAAGACACCATACCAAAAACTTCGAGGACTCTCCTCTGAACCAGCATAAAGTGTAGAACAGGCATGTCATGCTCTGTACAACGCCAAAAGAGGAATTTTTGTGTGAATACTGCATTCACTTTGGCTGACATTTGGCTAGAAATTAGGTGAAGAGTCGTTGAGCTTCGATAGGAGAGAAACGAAACAGCCAAGTAGTTAATAATTTGTTCTTTCCAGAACTGAGATGGTGTTGAAGTATACCTGCTGCTCCATCCATGCACGCGTATATCGCCATATTTTCTAGACAAGGGATGAGTGCATGTTTTCTCACCTAAGGAGAAACATAGGACAGTTTCAGCTGATAAAATCAGTAAAGATTTTGATTAGATTTTTATAGGATTTTCAGGGGTTGAGAGCAGCAATGCAGTCGACAGCACGTCGCCACTAGTGGTAAATACCGCTCGCAGAGGTGTAATATTGTTGAATCGCCAACTTGCATCCACAGTGAACTCCAGCAGCCATGAGTAACCTTTTGCTCGTCTTGTCAGAAAAACTAACCATCCTCTGTAGACTTGATTGTCATCCTAAATAGTACAAAACTCAGAATGGGAATCGGATGATTTGTCGTAATATTGATCAACTCAGACAGTGCTTAACTGTCTAGAAGTAATAAAAATCTTGTAGAGAACCTTCTATTTAAATTTGATATCATTGTGTTCAGTGTTATTTCTGCTGATTAGGAAGTAACACATTATCTTGGCAACGGTCCTGCAACAGTCATGTGGCAATCTATGTAAACCTATGTGCTTCTTTGACAACAACAGAAAAATTAAACAAAAGTTACAGTTAAGCAACTGATGTGGCCTGTCATAGAATATGGGTCCACTCCTCACCTCAGTAATTTATTCTAATGATGTAAACACACACACACAGGGTGGTTTTGCTGATGTCTGACGAATGTGGAAAAGAGAAGAGCAGTGTGTCAGATAATGGCGACCTGCTAGGATGGCAATTGGTCTGCCAGGATGGAAATCAATCAAATTAGAAAGAGAAATTAAAAACTGGTGTTAAAATAATTTTGAAAACCAAAAAGTGACAAGGTTACTAAATGTATGTGGCTGCATAGTGGTCAGAGTACTGTAAATGTGTGATCCACAGAGTAGAAAAGGTTGTACACTCCTGGAAATTGAAATAAGAACACCGTGAATTCATTGTCCCAGGAAGGGGAAACTTTATTGACACATTCCTGGGGTCAGATACATCACATGATCACACTGACAGAACCACAGGCACATAGACACAGGCAACAGAGCATGCACAATGTCGGCACTAGTACAGTGTATATCCACCTTTTGTAGCAATGCAGGCTGCTATTCTCCCATGGAGACGATCGTAGAGATGCTGGATGTAGTCCTGTGGAACGGCTTGCCATGCCATTTCCACCTGGCGCCTCAGTTGGACCAGCGTTCGTGCTGGACGTGCAGACCGCGTGAGACGACGCTTCATCCAGTCCCAAACATGCTCAATGGGGGACAGATCCGGAGATCTTGCTGGCCAGGGTAGTTGACTTACACCTTCTAGAGCACGTTGGGTGGCACGGGATACATGCGGACGTGCATTGTCCTGTTGGAACAGCAAGTTCCCTTGCCGGTCTAGGAATGGTAGAACGATGGGTTCGATGACGGTTTGGATGTACCGTGCACTATTCAGTGTCCCCTCGACGATCACCAATGGTGTATGGCCAGTGTAAGAGATCGCTCCCCACACCATGATGCCGGGTGTTGGCCCTGTGTGCCTCGGTCGTATGCAGTCCTGATTGTGGCGCTCACCTGCACGGCGCCAAACACGCATACGACCATCATTGGCACCAAGGCAGAAGCGACTCTCATCGCTGAAGACGACACGTCTCCATTCGTCCCTCCATTCACGCCTGTCGCGACACCACTGGAGGCGGGCTGCACGATGTTGGGGCGTGAGCGGAAGACGGCCTAACGGTGTGCTGGACCGTAGCCCAGCTTCATGGAGACGGTTGCGAATGGTCCTCGCCGATACCCCAGGAGCAACAGTGTCCCTAATTTGCTGGGAAGTGGCGCTGCGGTCCCCTACGGCACTGCGTAGGATCCTACGGTCTTGGCGTGCATCCGTGCGTCGCTGCGGTCCGGTCCCAGGTCGACGGGCACGTGCACCTTCCGCCGACCACTGGCGACAACATCGATGTACTGTGGAGACCTCTCGCCCCACGTGTTGAGCAATTCGGCGGTACATCCACCCGGCCTCCCGCATGCCCACTATACGCCCTCGCTCAAAGTCCGTCAACTGCACATACGGTTCACGTCCACGCTGTCGCGGCATGCTACCAGTGTTAAAGACTGCGATGGAGCTCCGTATGCCACGGCAAACTGGCTGACACTGACGGCGGCGGTGCACAAATGCTGCGCAGCTAGCGCAATTCGACGGCCAACACCGCGGTTCCTGGTGTGTCCGCTGTGCCGTGCGTGTGATCATTGCTTGTACAGCCCTCTCGCAGTGTCCGGAGCAAGTATGGTGGGTCTGACACACCGGTGTCAATGTGTTCTTTTTTCCATTTCCAGGAGTGTATTAACGAGTAAAGAGAAATTTTTGTGTTTTGGGTAAAATTAGCTTGTCCATGACTTTACTGGCGTGTACAAAGTTATTCACGGCATTGTTGAGTAGGTTTGAGGACCCACAAACTGTGAATGTTGTTGATATTGTTGTGTTAATGTCATAAGAGACTTTCTATGATATTTTAAAGACGTGTCAGGTCATATAACTTCATGTAGATTTGAGTTCAGGCTTGCAGATATCATGAAAGGAAGAGGTCAGTTAGACGATCTTACATAGCGGACGGACGCAGATCATCGCATATAGAGCAATCTGAAGAACTTGACAGGATACAAAATGACGAAAAACAAATGTATCGAATGCCAGTCACGAAACAGAACGAAGTGACAATGCAGGGGGGATGGTGGCAGTTTCGCGGTCGGTGTCTCAGGTTGAGACCACACAAAGCCGAACAGTGGTTCAGAAGCAGAATCAGAGGACGTACAACTTCGGTACTGAGCAGTGGTAAAAATTGCTGTTTTGAAGAGCGCACCACAGGGGGTTGTGTGAAGCAGGAGCCCTCCGTTTCTGGCCGTGGCACCGCTGTGGAAATCGCAGCTTTGGTGTCTCACTATGGTGGAAAACGGGAGAGGTTACCCGTTCACGTGCATTTAACGGGCGCTATGAGCTCACCAGAGGGTGAGTCTGGAGTCAGTCTGGGGTCAGTCTCTCGTCCCCAGCTTGCTAGTCTGTCTCTAGTCCGAATTTGTGGGACAGTAAGTGCCTGTCTGTCGTCCGGAGTGTTAGTATGTCTTTCGTTCGGATCAATCTTTAAAGCCGGATAAATGAGAGTCTTTCCATTCCGCCAGTAAGAGAACACAGCGAGTGGTCGCCCGGTCGGGGCTTAGTTCCTCCATCGGAGTCTGCGCGTTAGGCCGCCTGTCTGCTCGAATTGCTCAGGCAATGGTCATTGGTGTTTGGATCGATCGGTTGGTCGGTCGCGCACTGAGACACAAGATGACTTGTCCGCCTTAAGCGTCGGCGCATGTGAGGTCGCCACGTGAGTCCAGTGGGCTGCGCCATATAGCGAGGAGTAGTGGCTTGGTGGCCGACACGAGAGCAAAAGGAGTCAACCCACGACATCGGTCTGGCTGGTGCGAGCTGCGACGCCGTGAGATGGGAGATCGGCGCGCCTTCCTGCGTCCGTTGAAGCGGCTGGCAGCGGACGATTCGGGAGAGAGATTTGGGGGTGCTGCGCCAGGTCTTCTCCAGAAATCGCAGTTTGTTAGAAGTTAAGTGATTGGTGATATGTTGTTTCATTTACTTGTTAAAATCCACTTCTTTTCTTGGTGAGGTCACAAGCCGCTTTGTTTTGAGGTCGTCCCACCATTCTTCTCCGTTTGCCCACCTGCGGGAAGGTGGTTGTTTATGAATTGGGTGGTCCGTTTTTCCCTTGTGGAGTAGGGGCAGGTTAGAGTAACCTGCGGTTTGGGTTGTTCGGTAATCTCCCTATCAATCTGCCGTACGTTAATAGCTACCTCTGTCATGTTTTGTCGGATTCGGTGTGTTAACGAATTTATTGCTTGGAGTGTAAGGGCCTAATTCCTGAAATATGTTTTTATCTTGCCTATCATCTTGAGAGCCGGTATATGTGTACTGTGGAGCATGTTAACTCGTCTGGCCAAACTTGTATAATTTTATATAAGATTGCATTTCATCGTCTTTTATTTAAATGGTCATTTTAGTATATAAAGTTGCCACCCTTCCACCGTAAGACTTTCCTTAGAAGTTAAAATCAGGTTGCACCTTCGGTGGCAAGTTAATCTTTAATTTTAGAGTTTTGTACCACTTCCATCCCTCCTGCTGGGAGAATAGTTTGTGCTTGTGTGAATTGTTAAAACTTTTACTTTAAGGTAATCTGGTGTGTTGCAGATTTGCACCTGTGTAGTCTTTCAGAGGTTGTTGTGAGCGCTCGTTACTACGGCCGTGTCAAAAGGGAGCGGCTAGGTTCTCAGCCCGAAAGCTCATACACTCAAAAATTTGTTTCTTTCTGCCTCTGAATAAATTGAAACTTGATATTTAGAGGGTGCTTTTTACTTATAACTTTAATTCAGTTTCTTAAGAAAAGGTTTTTAGAAGTAAAATTCCCATTTGTTAAAAGCAATTTGATTTTGATTTCATCAGTTACGCCCTAGCAGCTATTTCCACGCTCACATAATGTGATTAAATGTGTTGATGTTCTTGATGAATCGCTAGAAAATAAAATGAATTTTTAAGAATATTCCTTGAAATTAAATCCACGGTTCAGGTACGTTGAACCAAATTTTGTAATTCTGAATCAAACGGGACAGTTTTCTACGGAAAGAACGTGTGTAAGTGCGTTAGCACTGTGCGCAGAAGTCGGTGAGACGTCACATGAATGACGCGAACGGAAAAATTTACACCAAATGATGACAGATGACGATGACGAAGCATGTGATAGTGTGTTTGCAATTTTGAAGCAACTGACTATTGTCCTCAAGCAAACAAGTGAAACGATGAGAACAGGGTAAGCAGACTTAAAAAAAGAAACAAATGCTAGATCTGCGGACTTAAAAACAGAAACAAATGCTGCTTTGAATGGTCTAAAATTTGAAACCAATACTGGGTTCGAAAAAGTCCGCAAAGATCAGCAAAACATGCGAACTAAAGTTACTGAACTGCTTATTGAAATCAGGAAAGAGGCGACAGACTCGCTCCAACTAATTCAATCGCTTATGGCCGATCAGTAAGAGATGCGTACTGACAATGACCATGTGCAGGATGCAGTGTTTAATATCAACCACGAAGTGATTATTTAGCACGTCCGGCGTCTGGTAAGGCGCAACAAATCGTGGAAGAACTGAATGTCAGAAAACGTGTCACGCGAGCCTCGTTAAAAAGATTCGATAGACGCACTGTAAAGATCGTCTCGGAAACTAAGCAGCAGTATGAACAGCTTCGTGCAGAACTGAAGCAGTGTATTGACAACCGTACAGAAAGCAGTAATGAGGCGACGTAATCGGTTGTATCATCTGACATAGTGGTGAAAAAAGATCCAGTGGCAACAAGTCCGTTATGGGATCTTCCGTGTCAGTGGCAGAAGGACAAAAAAGTCATGTTCCGCTTGTATGTCCACAATATGTTGTGTCAGTATTTTCTGATCCTAAACAGAATTAAATGGTAGAAGTACAGTTGAGATAGGTGAGCGAAGCATTTAATGAGCGTTTACAACAGACAAGGATGGGAGAAGCGGTAACTGCGCGCATACCAACAGTACGCGAATGACGCAACAACAGAGCAGTTTACTGTGCCACACGCACCAAATTCTCAATTTACGAGTTACAACACAACAGACCTTATACCACAGGTCGGTACGAAGCAAGTACAAAGACAAAACTGATCCAGTAACGGGAAATTTAAACGTTCTTCAGTTACGATACACGAGGAACCGTACGGTTAAATAATTGCACACCATTGGGTAGATCCGATGCTAGAGGGGACTCAAATATGTCGTCTCAGGATACAAATGTGGTTGTACGAATAAAGGAAAACATTATGCTATTCAAGGGACCAGAAAATATAGCGAAAACACAAACGTCATATGGTGCAATAGAAAAATTTGACAATGATCATTTTTGACAGTCAGGAAATTCCAACGTTACAAGGAAAATGGGAACAGCTTACACACCCGCATTTTATACATCAATTCCAAATCGTCTTACACGAACATTGGCCACTTGGACATAAACTGGATTTCATTTGTGGTCATATCGAAGGCGCAATAGCGGAAACGATGCAGTCACTGCAAACTGTCAGTCGTATTAACAATTCATGTCAGCATTCTTGGGGAGATAGTTGGTACGTGGAAAAACAAAATAGGATAAAATATGAAGTGTTACAGAAGAAGTCATCAGGCAATTCTGGAGAAAAGAAACCAGTCAGATTTTTTTAAGAAATGACGAAAATGAATCAGTGTTTAGACAATCCATACAGTGATGGGGAACTGACACGTATGTGCACAATGAAGTTACCTTTGCATTACCAGCAATTGTTGGTTGGAAGTGCTGGAGATAATATACAGGCATTTAAAGGGATATTAGGATAATTTGAATTCATTTTCAGTGAAGATGACGCGATGAAACAACGTCCAGAGGTAGAAACCAATGGTAGGGAAAGTAATAGCAACCGATTGGCATTTGGCAGTACTTACAATGGCAATAGTAATGTTGGGAAAGATAATCGTTTTGGGAACAATAGTAATCGCCCGTGGGATAATAATAGCAATGGTTTTGGTAATTCACAGAGGTCAAACAATAATTATGGTGTTGGTGAGCCGCGGAATTACAATAATGGCTTTGGTTCCAGAAATTATGGTGTTAGGTATAATTCGCTATATGGTGACCACGCAAACGAAGTAGGAAGGTTTAGATGTTTTCCACCACAAAACCCAAATTATTCAGAACGCCTAGAACGCAGAAAGGTTGGGGATTCAGACTTCAGCAGGACAACACACACGAGATGAACCGGTCAGGAAATCGTGTTGACACCATCAAATCCTGGTAAAAAAACAGAACTCACGAGATGAACGTTACGAAGACAAGTCACAAGAGATTCAATGGCCAAATGATGTTGATTTTATAATAAAGTATGTAAATAGACTTAGATTTGTAAAAAAATGGCTCTGAGCACTATGGGGCTTAACTTCTGAGGTCATCAGTCCCCTAGAACTCAGAACTACTTAAATCTAACTAACCTAAGGACATCACACACATCCATGCCCGAGGAAGGATTCGAACCTGCGACCGTAGCGGTCGCGCGGATCCAGACTATAGCGCCTAGAACCGCTCGGCCACTCCAGCCGGCACTTAGCTTTGTACAACAAGATTCTGAAGTAGCCTTAAGGGGTCATCAGACACAAATAGCAGCATGCCTGAATGCAACTGACTGGGAATCGTACGATGATGAACAAGAGTTGTGAACAGTTAATGTACGAAGCTGTACAAAAACTGATGATGACCAAATTGTGGAGGATGTACTTTATTTATACTAAACAGTGAGAGAAATGGTATGCCAAGAGGATAACGCACCATTGGCAGCACCAGTATTGATGCACAAGTCAGATGATGTACAGTAATGCTCAAATATATCCGAACGACTTGAATGCAATTTCGCCTGATTCGCATGCAACAGGTTAAACGCGGCTATCTAGGAGGCCCTCTGATTGCTACTTGGTACAGTCGTTTGACTTTTGAAAATGGCTCCAAAAAGTCACCACTAGAAAGCACTGCTCTGTATCACAGTAACTCAAGATGTAAAGTAATACCACGATGTTACAAATATCAGGGAACACCTTATCACAGATAAGACTGTTCTTAAGGCTTGTAAGCTCACATTTATTACAATAAATGACATACCTGAAATGTTACCACTCTCATTATTACCGCAGATAGGTAATGCACGTAGTAAGTTCGTCGTATTCATGATTTGCTCTCCAAAGTAACACACAGTAGTTATTATTAAACACAAAATGACATTAAAAATTTAAGTTATCCACGAGCAGCTAGTTGAGAACATGTATGAACTTCAAATGACACGACGAACCGTCTCGTTCTGCATATGGATTCAAACCCAGGTCAGGCAGACTAAGAAAAGATTTCGTGACTGACGCAAACTAACAATCATTCCTGATTAGGCATACAGAGAGTGATATACCTCGCTTTTAGACAGCATCAGTTAGCTAATATCAACTTTAAATTACATAACGCAAACATTTTTAACGGGCGCGAATTCCTACCCAGCATCTCTTGTCCCTGTTAACGAACTACGAGAGATGATAAATATTGCTTCTTCACAAGTAACTTACTTGAAATTCCGTGAGGTAAAGCTTCGTGTTGCACAGGGATTCGAACCCAGAACTTAATAGGACTGATATCGAAACACAACCAACTGTGGCATATCGGATTTCCTTGGCAGAAATTAAATGTTTTATATGAAATGACGAGACGAAACATTAATTGTTTCCTTCCCAGGACTCCAACCCGGCACCTATCGCTGTTATATTCTAGAGAAAACGAACGTTAAATATGGATTTGTTCCACCAGCAGCGACATGTGACCATGTTTGAAATAGAAATAATATGACGAAGAGTTCAGTACTCACAGGGAATAGAGCCCCACACATATCGTTGTTGACTACACACAAAGAGACGTCAGCTACCGAATTTTTCTCCGCCAGCAGCTCGGAATAACATCTTGAACTTAAAGTGATCTCGCCAATAGTTCTGTGTCCCACTGGGAGTCAAAAACGTCACATATCGTTAGTGTGGTCAACGAATGTTTCAAAATGGTTCAAATGGCTCTGAGCACTATGGGACTGAACTGCTTAGGTCATTAGTCCCCTAGAACTTAGAACTAGTTAAACCTAACTAACCTAAGGACATCACACACATCTATGCCCGAGGCAGGATTCGAACCTGCGACCGTAGCGGTCTCGCGGTTCCGGACTGCAGCGCCCAAAACCGCACGGCCACTTCGGCCGGCAACAACGAATGAAAATACATTAAAAATGAAAATTATTATCCACCAGCAGATAGGTGTTCCCGTGCTAGAGCTTGATAATACATAATGAAATCTTTAGTGCCGGGCCAGGATTCGAACCCATTCACGCGTAACATGTGGAGATGTTGAGGAATCTGCAGTTTTGAACAAACAACAAATTGTAGCCGAGCTGTATTGTCACCAAGGGATCAAATTCCGCCTTAAGGGCAATCTAAATTGCATTCTCAGTTCAGAACCAATTTTATCGACATACGGAAGCTCAGATAAAAGATGGAATAAGTGTCCTGTGACCCTACATAGCGTTTGTTTCGTCACTAGAAATAAATAACTAGTATAAGAAAGGTTACTGGTGATAGAGTTTCTACATGTCGCCACTCCAGAGTTTATTGTGGTTCAACCTAACGTCTACTTGGCAGCGAAGGAATATCATCTTTAATGTGAATTTCAGACCACACGGCCATTATATCTTCCTCACTTGGTGTAGCCAGAAGACAAAGGAATCTTTCTCTCCCTATCTATCATCATTGACGGAAGTGGGAATCGAACCCAGACCACAGGAATAAGAACCTATCATCAGTCCAACAGACCAGCAAATCCTCATTTCCTTGACCCATTTTTCTACCACGACACCTTTGCGCCACACTGGATGAAAATTCTGATACTCAGGCTCTCTGTAGTGGTGTGCAGCATGTTCAGTAAATTCATTTACTTGGTTGACCAAATGACCATGAACTATCTGCCTAGGCTATCCAGTGCATACATTCGACTCTATTTTGTAATCACCGAAGTAAAATCACGTAACTGCTACCTACACCTAACTGCCAACAGTATAGCATGCAGAAATTTTATATAGGAAGTCTTCCTTTCCAGTTGAGCTATTCTATTGCGCTATCTGTTTGTAGAAAACATCGTGCAGGGCAAAAGAAAAGTTGAAACTGTTTCTCTGAGAACTCTTGACCCGGCCATTTGCAAAGTCTCGCAGCGCTGTGGTATGCAGAAGTTCTGGAGGAATTGTTCTTCAGCTCTGGAGCTCTTGTAGGTATGTGTCAGCTAGTAGTGTAATGGTAAGTGTCTTGCACCAGAGGTAAGATGTCGCGACTTCGATTACATTTACTGCTAAATTTTTTTAAAACGTAATTTTGCTGT
Source organism: Schistocerca serialis cubense (assembly GCF_023864345.2). Taxonomy (NCBI): domain Eukaryota; kingdom Metazoa; phylum Arthropoda; class Insecta; order Orthoptera; family Acrididae; genus Schistocerca; species Schistocerca serialis. The sequence goes on from NC_064638.1 coordinate 216,024,184, forward strand.
CTGCTGAAGTTACCAATCTAATGGAACTTTGAACATAATTCCCTTCACTTCTCAACCCAAAATAGTTGCATGTGGAATAAGGGCTAACTTCTGTGACATTTTGTTCTTTTCAGGTTTAATAGACCGGTAGGCAGCAGATGCATCTCGAAGCTTTTGTATTATGTATGGGGAGAGCGCATCGTGCCCAAATACGTCAGAAAAGTATTTTCTACATTAGCTGTCGTGTGGTAGTGGCATTTTATTCTTCTTCAAACATTGTTTGACAGCTTTAACTCAGAACAAGTTTTCTACATGCATGTAAACAATAAACTGCATGTGCATTGCCAGACTGTTATAGATAACATCAGAGAATTCGCATACACCGTTGATGATTAATTTCGCTCTCATGTTTACTATTGTTTCAACAACACTAAAGGAAACCTTACGAAGATTGTGTACTGTATTATAAGAAATGAAATAAAACTACCCACGATAACCTTACGGCGAAAGTCTGTTTTAATAAAACTGAGTATCTGTACACAAGCGTGCCTCTATCGACTCGAATTAGTAAAATACTACTCACTTAGATTTTGATTGGGTCTGTGTTTAATTGGTATGCTGTGTCATACTCAAGAGGTATGCAAATGTGGCATTTCATAAATATAGTTATGTATTTCTAGAAACCCAAAATTTGCTTGTCAGCAGCGGAAAGAGGCGTTACCTGTTGTGCAGCATTGTAAGTTTTTCATCATTGCATTATGAGCCGAAAGTATTTTCTTGCAATTTCCTTATTGATGTTTGATCTGACTGCTTGTAGCTCTTTCACAGAAGGGATAAAAACGTTGCAGTCAGTGCGACTGGAACTGCGAACCATAACAGGAGGTTTTTCACAGATCAGTTCGTTACCACAGAGCTGCACACCAGGAAGTAACTCGTCGATCACAGAGTTGCCAATTATACGTTGCCTTGTTGCCAAATCTCAGTTACAGTACCAGCAGCAAGAAGACGAACCGATGTGTTCCTACAGCGGGCTGGGAAGTGACCACAGCTAGTCTCTCCAAGTCGCAGCTGCTACGGCCTGAAATACATAATGCGTCTGATTCGCATTTCTGTAACTTGGTTTAGGGAGTGGAGCATAGTTACTAACAATACTCAGTGACTAAGTGTAAGGTGAATGAGTCGGATGCGAGTTTTGCAATTGTGAAATACTTTCCTACATTAAAGAAGCGAATTTTAAATATGAAATAGTAATGGAAAATTTTGTACTTGGATAGCTTAGAATGAAAATCTTTCTGTTTATTTCGAAGGAAAACAATTGATTTTCTAAAACATTGGCTGTCATACACAGTTTGAAACAGGTCATGTCGACCAAATCATATGGAAGAACTGAAAGCGACATATATCGGAAGACAGTAGGATCTCTTACCTTTTGGTTTGGCAGTACTCAATAGCCATTTCTAGGCGCAAGTAAATGAAGAAAGGCAGTGCCTTTTTGTTATTAACTAACGTCTTCATCAATTACTTTAGTTTTAATGTAATCTACGAGTAATTGCTGATGTTTGATATTAACATGAAAAGGATTCCGTAGACAGGGAAAGAACCTGTTCTTGGGAAACTACTTCAATAGTGACCAAAAGGCATTAAATGATCTTCAAGCACATGTGTTCCAGCAGCGGTATGAATAAAATGATAGTAACAATGACGGTAATAATCGAAGTATTCGGTAACTTCACACTTCAAAGTGGATTTTCTCGAACTAAGAATTTTGCTCAATTTGTGAAAATTCAAAATGGCTTTACTTCGAGCCTATGATGCCTAGAAGAGTCTTTGCATCCTGCTGACATGAGAATAGCATAACCTCCGCGTCAGTAGCTTGCTTCTACTTAACCATTTCATAGGCTCGCACTTTTTCCACCGTGACTAATTTTGTAAGCTAAGCACATCATCCGTTTCAGCACATTCTTGAGGCTGGGAAATGTGTCCACAATGGTCTGGTGGAACGAATTATCACAGGTGCAATGCACGGGTTCAGGCATTTACTTTTAAGAGGCACAACAGATTTATTTTACCTCTGGTAATCTCAAGAGAAAGACGTAATAATCCATAATCCGCATTAAACATCTTCATTACCAACTGGGCAGAGCCGGTTTACGTTGGGAAATGACATAGCGGAAGTCATGGCAAACAGAAATACAGTCGACACTAAACGTATTTACATTAGAAAATTTTATTTTATTTGATGAACCGATATCCATTTAAAGGAACAAGGCCTCATTTTACTTGTACTTGATTGAACTAGGGACGTTGAAAAATTTGGCGCTGGACTGTGATTCGAATTCGTATCACCTCTTTCGAGGATCTAAATCTCTCGGAACGGTATAGTTCAATCATTTCGTTCCTTTACCCAAAACTGCAATCTTCTCTAGGTCTCCTCCATAGGATCCAGCACAAAAATATTCATAATTTCACTTCAAGTCCTATCAAGTGCACACTCATCCGCTAGTGAAAATTAACGTGCATTTTTAATGTCTGTTCATGTGTTGCCAACAATCGCAATAGGTGTCATTATTTCTGGTCAAACACGCGTACATCTTACTGTTGGTGAGTAAGCAACTGATACTTAAGCTATATTCGTGGATGCACGGTAGGTGTGCAGTTCGATTGTCACTTAGGAACAAAAGTTTGTATTCTTATTTTATATTCAAACACTTAGCAGCTCGTAAGATAAACCGATACGTAACATTTGATTTTTCTTAGTTAACAATTGCATTACGTGTTGGGTTCGTATCTCCGTCACAGAAATTCACATCATGCACTTCATCTTTAAATGCATGCACTCTTTGTTACTTCAGAATGGAGGTATATCAGACATCTTTCGTGGTTAGCTAACAGGAACGAAAGGGATAGTAGTCCCAGAGTATTACAAAAATCGTCGTCGTTTATTTTCAAGTTTAGATTTGGTTACTGATATTGGCAAAAATGTCGGTAATTCATGACTCTTCATGACTAGTCATCAATATGATGTGATTAGATTAGATTAGATTAATTCTTGTTCCATAGATCATGAATACGACATTTCGTAATGATGTGGAACATGTCAGTTTAAATGAAAGATTTATTTCTATACCATGATTCAATTTCTTTACAGTAATTTTATACACACGCTCTCTCCCTCATTCTTTTTTATTGCAATCTCTCTCTCTCCCTCTCTCTCTCTCTCTCTCTGTCTCCGTCACACAAACACACACACAGACACACACACACACACACACACACACACACACACACACACACACACACACACATTCTTTTTTTATTTTTATTTGTTTGTTGTGCTCGACTATCGGTGAGGCACGAAAACGCCTGTGAATCAGTTTCTTAGTTTTGAGTACACTAATGTAAGAAATATAAAAACATCTATGAGAATTACTGATTTATGATGCTTAGTTTGCAGTCAATTCCGAGTATTATTAGTAACTACGCTCCACTGCCTAAACCTAGTTACAGAAATGCGAATTAGACGCATTACGTATTTCAGGCCGTAGCAGCTGTGACTTGGAGACACCAGCTATGGTCACTTCCCAGCCTGCTGTAGGAACACATCGGTTCGTCTTCTTCCTGCTGGTACTGTAACTGAGATTTGGCAACAAGGCAACGTATGTTTGGCAACTCTGTGATCGACGAGTTACTTCCTGGTGTGCACGGAATTAAGCCTCAAAGTTCACTTGATTTTACCTGTCATTTCCATAGAATAATCTGAGTTATTATCGCATGAGGTGTAACAAAAGATTGTAAACTCACGGTTTTCAGCCTAGGTAAATCGTTGCAGGTGGAAATCGCAACTAATATCGTCCTTTAAATATCAGTTTATGAGTTCTAGCGTCTATTGGCCTCGTAAAAGGAAGATAACACACATACCTCCTCGCCAGCTCTGTCATAATGTGCTGATCTGTGAAAAAGATACTGTTATGGTTTGCAGTTCCAGTCGCACTGACTGCAACGTTTTTATCCCTTCTGTGAAAGAGCTACAAGCAGTCAGATCAAACATCAATAAGGAAATCGCAAGAAAATACTTTCGGCTCATAGTGCAATGATGAAAAACTTACAATGCTGCACAACAGGTAACGCCTCTTTCCGATGCTGACAAGCAAATTTTGGGTTTCTAGAAATACATAAGTATATTTATGAAATGGCACATTTGCATACCTCTTGAGTAACACACAGCGTACCAATTAAACACAGACCCAATCAAAATCTAGGTGAGTAGTATTTTACTGCTCCGTGTCGATAGAGGCACGCTTGTGTACAGATACTCAGTTTTATTAAAACAGACTTTCGCCGTAAGGTTATCGTGGGTAGTTTTATTTCATTTCTTATAATACAGTACACAATTTTCGTGAGGTTTCCTTTAGTGTTGTTGAAACAATAGTAAACATGAGAGCGAAATTAATCATCAACGGTGTATGCGAATTCTCTGATGTTATCTATAACAGTCTGGCAATGCACATGCAGTTTATTGTTTACATGCATGTAGAAAACTTATTCTGAGTTAAAGCTGTCAAACAATGTTTGAAGAAGAATAAAATGCCACTACCACACGACAGCTAATGTAGAAAATACTTTTCTGACGTATTTGGGCACGATGCGCTCTCCCCATACATAATACAAAAGCTTCGAGATGCGTCTGCTGCCGACCGGTCTATTAAACCAGAAAAGAACAAAATGTCACAGAAGTTAGCCCTTTTTCCACATGCGACTATTTTGGGTTGAGAAGTGAAGGGAATTATGTTCAAAGTTCCATTAGATTGTTAACTTCAGCAGACAACAAAATTGCGTTTTAGAAAAATTTAGCAGTAAATGTAATCGAAATCGCGACATCTTACCTACGGTGCAAGACACTTACCATTACACTGCTAGCTGACACATACCTACAAGAGCTCCAGAGCTGAAGAACAATTTCTCCAGAACTTCTGCATACCACAGCGCTGCGAGACAATGCAAATGGCCGGGTCAAGACTTCTGAGAGAAACAGTTACAGCTTTTCTTTTGCGCTGCACGATGTTTTCTACAAACAGATAGCGCAATAGAATAGCTCAACTGGAAAGGAAGACTTCGTATTTAAATTTCTGCATGCTACATTGTTGGCAGTTAGGTGTAGGTGGCAGTTATGGGATTTTATTTCGGTGGTTACAAAATAGAGTCGAATGTATTCACTGGGTAACCTAGGCAGCTAGTTCATGGTGATTTGGTCAACCAAGTAAATGAATTTACTGAACATGCTGCAAACCACTACAGGGAGCCTGTGTGTTAGAATTTTGATCCAGTGTGGCGCAAAGGTGTTGTGGTAGAAAAATGGGTCATGGAAATAAGGATTTGATGGTCTGTTGGACTGATGATAGGTTCTTATTCCTGTGGTCTGGGTTCGATTCCCACTTCCGTCAATGATGATAGATAGGGAAAGAAAATTCCATTCTCTTCTGGCTACACCAAGTGAAGAAGATATAATGGCAGTGTGGTCTGAAATTCACATTAAAAGTGATATTCCTTCGCTGCCAAGTAGACGTTAGGTTGAACCACAATAAACCCTGGAGTGGCGACATGTAGAAACTCTATCACCAGTAACCTTTCTTATACTAGTTATTTATTTCTAGTGACGAAACAAACGCTATGTAGGGTCACAGGACACTTATTCCATCTTTTATCTGAGCTTCCGTATGTAGATAAAATTGGTTCTGAACTGAGAATGCAACTCGGACTGCCCTTAACGCGGAATTTGATCCCTACGTGACAATACAGCTCGGCTACAATTTGTTGTTTGTTCAAAACTGCAGATTCCTCAACATCTCCACATGTTACGCGTGAATGGGTTCGAATCCTGGCCCGGCACTAAAGATTTCATTATGTATTATCAAGCTCTAGCACGAGAACATCTATCTGCTGGCGGATAATAATCTTAATTTTTAATGTATTTTCATTCGTTGTCAACACTAACGATATGTGACGTTTTTGACTCCCAGTGGGACACAGAACTATTTGCGAGATCACTGTAAGTTCAAGATGTTATTCCGAGCTGCTGGCGGAGAAAAATTCGGTAGCTGACGTCTCTTTGTGTGTAGTCAACAACGATATGTGTGGGGCTCTATTCCCTGTGAGCACTGAACTCTTCGTCATATTATTTCTTGATCAAACATGATCACATGTCGCTGCTGATGGAACAAATCCATATTTAATGTTCGTTTTCTCTTGAATATAACAGCGATAGGTGCCGGTTTGGAGTCCTGGGGAGGAAACAATTTATGTTTCGTCTCGTCATTTCAGATAAAACATCTAGTTACTGCTGAGAAAATTCGATATGTCACAGTTGGGTGTGCTTCGATATCAGTCCGATTAGGTTCTGGGTTCGAATCCCTGTCCAACACGAAGCTTTACCTCACGGAATTTCAATTAAGTTACTTGTGAAGAAGCAATATTTAACATCTCTCGTAGTTCGTTAACAGGGACAAGAGATGCTGGGTAGGAATTCGCGCTCGTTAAAAATGTTTGCGTTACGTAATTTAAAGTTGATATTAGCTAACTGATGCTGTCTAAAATCGAGGTATATCACTCTCTTTATGCCTCATCAGGAATGACTGATAGTTTGCGTCAGTCACGAAATCTTTGCTTAGTCTGCCTGACCTGGGTTTGAATCCATATGCAGAACGAGACGGTTCGTCGTGTCGTTTGAAGTTCATACATGTTCTCAACTAGCTGCTCGTGGATAACTTAAATTTTTAATGTCATAGTGTGTTTAATAATAAGTACTGTATGTTTCTTTGAAGAGGAAATCATGAATACGACGAACTTACAACGTACATTACCTATCTGACGTAATAATGAGAGTGGTAACATTTCAAGTATGTCATTTATTGTAATAAATGTGAGATTACAAGCCTTAAGGACAGTCTTATCTGTGATATGGTGTTCCCTGATATTTGTAACATCGTGGTATTACTTTACATCTTGAGTTACTGCGATACAGAGCAGTGTTTTCTAGTGGTGACTTGTTAGAACCATTTCCAATAGTCCAACGACTGTACCAAGTAGCGATTAGAGGACCTGCTAGACAGCCGCGTTAAGCAGGTTGCATGTGAATCAGGCGAAATTGCATTAAGGTCATTCGGATACTTTTGTGTTCGACTGTACATAGGACAGGGACTTATCTGGAAAATAATTACATTCCCACAAATACCCAGAGTGTAACATCAACATCTAGTAAAATCAGCAATGTGCAATTTGAAGTCTGCAGCATTAATTAGAAAGAACCGGGCGGACAAAACGGCAACCTCACGAGTATATTCACTAGGACCAAAAGTACTCATGAAAACCTACCATCTATCTAGCAAGACAAAATATCAAAGCGAAAAATTATTTTCGGTATATAAAGGCCCTATGGTAGTAAGTAAGGTGGTTCACGATTATGCGGTCGGATAGATTAACCTAAAAACACTAAAATCATTGGACTGGCACCATGCGAGTCACTTGAAAGTGTATAAAGGGTAGAACAGTAAATATTAACTCCACAAGATAAATTAGATGTACCAAATAACCACATGCCAATGAGTGCAAAATGCAGAAATCAAAAACTAGAGAAGCTAAGAAATTGCATACAAACAAAATTTCTTGATTTGTCCTTAAAATAAAATGTCATTAAAATAAAATGGTTAAATTTATCAACATATTAAAACGTAGTTCTGAAGGAAGTACAATAAAGAAACACTTAAAGTAATAATCCTGCAGAGGAAACGTGTTACGCGGAAACAGAGGAATCAAGAAGAAAGGTAGAGATTAGCATGTGGATAGTTTGACGAAGTAATAATAGATTCTCTCCAAAAATGTAGTGCAAAGTAAAAAGAAGTAGATTTTTTGTGGACGAAAGGAAGCCAAGAAATTGTGTGTGTAAAGAATTATGTAAGAAGGAAATATTCATTTGTGGTATGTTCCGTTGCGGAGGGTGAACAGTTTGTCGAGGAGATATTTTGGAAGAAAATGAGAAGCATTTCTGATATGTGGAAGTTACCACAATTTGATATGAAAAGGAGTTGTTAGGGAAATAAATATAAAAGATTGTTAGGAGATAAGAATTAAGAGAGAGAATGGAATTATTAAGGAAAGCGAGAAACATGTTATTTCTTGGAAGGATGTAGGCAGAGGGATGGTAGTTTAACACAGCGTTGATTTCAATAAGGAAGAGAAAAATACAGCGAGATATTAATATAAAAATTTGTTATTTAGAAGAAGGAGATAGGGATAACAACAACTAAGAAGCACAAGCTTTAGAACAATGGGATTGGACAGTGGAGAACGTTTTAGAAAAGGAAACAAGAAATAGAAACATATTGTATTTTGAAGTTCTGTTACAGCTTATGCCGAAAAGAAGAGATTGCAGAGAAAACGACGCTGGAGTCGGGCTCAAGGTGCGGAGTTTTTATAATAAGATGTACCTGTAGTTAAAGAAAAGAAACATACCTACTAATACACTAACTTTCATCACTATTAATTTTCCTCTTATTATCCATCGTGATGAACATGAGTAAAACATTACCTTTATACTAATAGTGAAAAAAAGAGGAAAAGAAAATGTACACATAGAATGAGGATGAAAGGTGTAAAGTTACGAAGAAAATAATAAGGAGAATTTTACGTACAATTTAAATACGGAATTTTGTAAAGTCTCTTAGGAGTTCAGTGTTTGTAAAGCTTGTAATGTATCTTATGGGAGAAAGGATTGTGATAAGATAGGTAGTAATGTAAGATGGACAAAAGCGTACACAATGTTGTATTATACATGACGTCATCAAGAACGATGCATCATCATTGCGGTCAGATCGACAGCAGAACTGAGCAGAGCGGTTAGGCATGAGAGAAAGGAACACTGAGTGTGGGGGCCTGGTATACCAGCTTTCGAGATGGCGAGGTAATTCCTTGGTGGAAGCAACAGTCCTAGGGGATAACACCTCTGGGGAAAATTATGGGGATCTACGACGAATGAAGGATACAATCAGCATGTGCCACTACGCGATCTTTATTTATGTGAAAGTCAAATGCTAATTCCAAACAACAGTTTTCCTAAAGTACTAGATGCTTAGCACTTTTGTCGCAAACTTTTAAGGGAGCAGAAACGTTTCAGAATTTTGAGAAGCAGTTGGTACGAAGGCACTGAAGTCAGAACTGTGCAGTTATTTCCGAGAACAGTTAGGCATGGTAGTGCAGAGGCATGGAGAGTCTGTAGAAGAATCTGCATATAGCTTAAGAAATATAAATGGTTCTATATATGAGTTGGGACAGGACATACTAGTGAATGAAGTAGTATTGAATGAGGTTGAAAGAATGTGCTAGACGCCTTTTTAAAGGTATTGCGTTCAAAAATGTCAAGAAGAGTGCAAACAGGAGTTCCGGTTGATTTGCATACAGCTTTCAGGCTGACTGTTGATCGCGAGGAAGCTGATATCTCGACCATATTACAAGGCAGACGGGGAGTATTTTCAGGTAATGTAGGGAATCACGGGCGTAGGCAGATGAGACATTTGCAAGTGCAATGTTGTCCGTCACTAAACAATAGATATGAGGACGTAGGTCAGTAGAACGTTTAGCAGTAGTTTCAGGGATAGTGGATCTGAGAAGACTTGTGGGAACCAGAAATCCACCTACGGGTGATCCCAGTACAATTAGGTGCTACAGAGCTGTGTACAGCGGTGGACTGTGTGACGGAAAGAATAGTAGGAGAGGTGAATTGCAGTATGTTATTACACACAGGGACATCTGCATCAGTCGCCAGAAAGGAGCTGGTGAAGCAGAAACAACGAAACCAACCATTGTGCTGGTTATGTGGAGGGAGCGATGTTGATGTCAGGCCATTGACGCCAGTGGGCATTGATTTTTGTTTCCGTGCAGTTCAGTTCAGTCTGTTTGTAAACATTTTGATACATGTAAGTAAGGGCTGTGATATGACTCTGCGGTTGGATTTACTGCATTGGCATTGTACGAAAATTGACGTTCACGAACACACAATAGAACTTGACAGAATAATGTTTCAGTTAGGTGAAGCTGTTGCTAGTGTAGCCCCTACTGGAACGAAAGAGGAAAGTGTAAGAGAAGATGTACAGGAGAGAGAAAGGAGATGTGGACGAGATGAGGCGAAGTGTCTGTATATGTTGAGACTTAGGAGATACGAGAGGATTTACTTTTCTATTAGTGTTTTGTTTCTTGAGTATAAGTGTAATCCATATCCGTATCCTTATTAATATTATACATGTGAAGGTACCTCCGTCTATTATGCTTTAACGACTAAACTGCTCTGCCGATTTTGAACAAACCTGGTGTGGAGACCACTTGAACGCTGAAGAAGAACACAGATTAGTTTAGAAAGCGTGTAGTCGGTAATATTTATTGAGATGAAGAATATAACGCGAAATGTGGAACAAGCTATTTATTCTTTGACTTCTTAATCTTACCGTGTTCTTGGCTTTGCTTTTATTGTTTAGCATGTCCTATATAACACGATTCAACACAACGAATTCAAAACTTACACAGTCCTCAACATGTTTAATCTGTATACACTCCGATACTAATATCAGTCACTGGCCAATTGCAGTTTGGCCACAGAGTGTCATGCGTCTCTTATACCTTCTGAGTTGCTTGATGACTCACAACAACGACGAACTTTCTTAAATACTGTGTGAGAAACAGAGAAACGTTGTGTATTTATGGGTAGAACGCGGGAGACGTTTTGTGATGCTGTATTTGGTTATGATATGCGAACGCAACTGCGGGTAACAGAAACGCTAGGGTAGCTGACACTAATCACATACATATGCTACAAATTTTACGCTACACCGAACTACAAGTTATTTATGTCCTTTCTTCGTCAGTTGAATGATATTTAATAATTTTAGGATGTCCACATTTTATTTTAGTGCATCACCATCACTCATCTTGCCAAATGTAGTGTTAGGCTTCAACACCTACCTGTCTTTTGGTTAGCGTTAGTGACCCTTCATCCCGGAGTCCCGGCTTCTGTTCACAGCTGGGTCGTATTTTCTCCGCCCAGAGGACTTGCGTCAGGTGCCTGAACATCCAGAATGGTGTCTCCTGACCAACAAAGCGAGTAACTGCTAGTACAGTGCATTGTTGTAGTATAGGCGAGGTGGACTGCTGCAGGGCAGTAGGAGCTTTGAGGGCCCGAAGGGATAATTATTGTCAGCAGGCTGAGTGTATCAGGAGGCAAGATGGAGGAGATGGTGACCTGTGCTATAGGTCGTCAGCAGAGTAAGTGAATTGCGAAACCGGAACATGGATGAGGAGAATGCTGTTCACAGGTCAAGTCAGCAGTCTCCGCTGGGTGATGATTGAAAGCACGGAAAACGGAATGAGGTGACAAGCCCGGAGGAAGCTATCGACGGTTTGCAGTAGCGTGTAAGGAGTTGTGGGTTGCTCAAGGAAGTTTCCAGCGAATGCGTAGAAATAGATGGGTTTTATGAGAATTTGCGAGATGTGATGATGCAGGCTCCGGGGGAAGATCAGTGTGTCCAAAAATGGTGGTGATGGAAAGCCAGAACTCACGTGCAGTGAAATTATTGTTGGTACATAAAGGAGGAAACATTGTACGAAAACAGTAATCAGGCCTGGATGGGATTTCCAGCAAGTTGAGACACTTTGGTTGTACTCCACGTAAGCAGTTGCTACGAGCAGAGGAAGCTTACGTCAGCAAAAAGGGTAGACATGAATGGAAGTGGGAAATGACACAATTGAGCGTTCCTCAGCCTCAGTTATACTGACCATAGGAGCCTATAGACGTACCATTAGACCCGAAATTGACTATCCTAAATAGACCTTGGGAGTAGAGATAGTTCATAACTCTTTCCGGAATACGGGCAGAGTGAGGCGAATTCCGGTTTACACGTTAATGCAGCACGCAGAGCAGTAGGAGGAACAGTACCAAAAGTGTATCACATTGACTATTGCCGTACCAATTGTTTTCATTTACAAGAAGTGGAACAAGGAACTGCGTAGAGAACCACCTACTGTTCAGATTCCAGTGGGCTGGATACTCAGAACCTACGAGACAGCGGAGGAAATCGTAATGGAGGTTGAGTGGAAGTGGGGATGAGCCAGAGGCGACAGGGAAGAATCCGTCAGAGCTTAGGATAAGTAGTGCGCAGGAAAATAGTCGTAAGACTAACACCGAACTGAAAGTGGAATGGATCAAACTGGGCTGTCGCCAGAGAATTTATTTAGGCTGTACAAATGCAAGCTATTTTTATGACGACCTGAGGGACGTGTCTTGCTGTCGGTCTCAAGTTTATTCTGCAGTTATTAAATGTAATTATTTGCTTGATTAGTTAGCGTCCTTGACCTGTAATTGTCTACTAACGAGCAACGTATCATGGAAATTAAAAAAAAATTACAGTTGTTTAGTACTTTAGCATATATGAATAACTTTATTTTAGCCCGCCAACGTAGGGCGATTTGTCATTTTTCATCAGCGCTTGTGGAGTACTTCGTCTTGGATGACTCATTCATAACTCGTCAGTGTTACCACAGTTAAACTGTGTACTTTATCATTATGTAGAGTTTAGCTGTTTCCTATAATAAACTGCCGTTCACGCGTACTTTTTTTCTGCTCTTAATACCTTTGGACTCCACAACCAGTTTCCTACCGCTTTAGAGCTACTGTGATAATTAACTGACATTGACCAAGAAAGTGAGAAAAGGTTTAGGTAAGGTTTGAAAATATGTTTGAAGTGTATTGGAAGTCGCTGTGTGTTCTCATTATCGAGCAGTGGATCACTGTTGTGGGTGATTTTCGCTCCGCTTTAAGCAGCTGAGTGCTTATGACGGGATATCTCCTTAAGTATGTATCGTACAATGAAACAATTTTTCGGGCACTTTTAGTGGCATATGTGACCACATGTTTCAAAACGGCTGCTAATACAGTTAGTAGTGAAGAGATAACGATTTAAAACAACAGGCCTGGCGCTGCATTTTTTCTATGTTAAGAACAAACATGTTGTTAGCGATTAACATTTTTTTTATTATTTTGAGGGGCTCTCAAGGAAAAATTTTTCATATAGATTTCAACTCATGTGAAAAGTCTGCTGCAAGTAGCTAACTATTCTCATTCTCAAATAGTGGTTGAATATAGTATTGATGTTTGTGTGCAGTGAGTCACGCTCTTTTTTCACCCCCACTCCCAACTGTTTGAGAGGTAGGTCGATCTCGCCTCATAGTACTTCTTTATAGATAGCAGGTGACACGTGTACAAAGTTTGGTTGAAATCGATCCAGTAGCTTAGGAGATTTTCGACATATATACATGTACGTATGTACTAGATACATTACCTTATTTCTAGAAGATACAGAGATTAATATAACATAAATGATTTACAAATAATAATGATTTAATTATAATATCATTAACGCAATTTTATCAGTGAAATACTTGGTTTACAAAGCTGAGGATTTTTTTTAAACTAGCGAAAATTAACTTTGGTTAAAACTTACTAAGTGTCTCACATATTATTTGGATGTTATAGAATCACAGACCTTTGTTAACCTTACAAAACTAACTTTAAGGAAATTATAAATGAACCAAATGAAACAGAACATCACTGAAAATGGAATATGAACCAATCAACGGTGACAGTAGTAAGTAATAAAATCAGTATTCAACCCCCCCCCCCCCCCCTATTCCAGTCTTGATAGAAATCCAGTTTGAGGTACAGTGCTGTTTGTAATGGTAAGTGCGCTTGTCGGCGCTATCCTTCTCACAAATTTCGGTGTAAGACCACAGGAAAAAAATGTAGTTTTGTAATTTTAGGCTGATGTCGCTACTTATTTCACGTTATCAATATAAGTAACTCCTTACTGTAAACATCAGGTTTTATAATATGCCACGGATCTGTGTACTAGGTGATACCGAACTCCATGGACTAAATTTCGGAGGTTCTACGGGAGTATTTACTAAGTATAATGATAAAAGGGACCCACAGACACTGGTGGTTCGGTATAGGATAATTATCTAAATACGACTTATTCAATTTGTTACCTCAAATACATTCATGTCTGAGAAAATATTCTCACAGTACCAAGAAAGCTTGCAATAAGCACTCACCAAACAGTAAACTCATAACGGTGAAACAAGGCTCAGATGCCAAAGCTGTGTCACGTGGTTTCCGTTGCTGGAATCATTGTGCTGCTGTTCCATTACACTCAGTGAATCCATATAGGAGGTGCACAATAGTAAACCGTTCCTTTGTGCACCTATCCATACGGCTGCGTATCACTGTACTGATAGTACTGCCGGGAAGCAGACCTCAGACAGAACACAGCAGTAATGAATGCAATCCACGCAGGGTCTGATTGCGCTCTGCGACCCTTACAGATTGTTAGTGAAGAACTAAATCAGATACAAATAATTTTAAAAAGTTTTATTCTATGCCATTACCGCTTTCGAGATATCCTGCTCAACTTGAGAAGGGTAACTTTTCCAATTACAGTAATGTTTTCGTTAGCAGCATGCCGTCGTCCAGTAGATGAAGTTTCATCTTCAATTGATCCTCATGCCCCTTCAGGACGATGCATTATAACTGCAGCACTGTGGTCAGGCCCATACTTAGGGCTCCTGACGTCCCTCAGCAAAAAGAGCTGTGCTGAATTCCCGACTCGATATGCAGATATTTATCAAAGCTTTCCTAACATGTGGGCTTGTTTTTGTCTGTGTAATACTATGAGTTGCAAACCTAAATTCATGCTTTTATAAAATATACAAGTACAAAAGTCTTAATAAGGCGTCGTACAGTAAATATAAATATAAATTCCACCCTGAATTGTGCTTTTATTGAAATTTGTTAGAAAAAATACAATCATTTAGCTTAAATTTAGAAAGGAATCGTTTGAATTGTTTAAATACAAGGGATTTTTTTGTTGCCCTCTAATTTGTAGACAGGTTTATGATTTCTGTACAATCCAATCTCTACCAGTACCTCAGTTCTTCGACGATGTTACAAAAAGGTCAACGTGCGGAACTGCTGTGCATCTTCTTCCCTTTTTATTGTTTCTTTTGCCAGAAATCGGTAGGGTGCTACACTTAATCGCGTCTTAAAGGGTAACTTGCCATTGATTTCGAATGTCTTTCATTTTCAATTCATAATTATGTGACAATGTCGTTGAAATGGCGTTAAGGTACCGATACGTCCACAGTACCACAGTTTCGTTGACTTTGTTAACAATCTCTTGACAAAAGATGTTCATTGAACGAACTGAAGTGTATTGTATTCAGCAGCCCGCTTGAAAATCATACAGAGGTGCATTTGCTACTCTCCATTACAGAAGCTTGCGTAGTGTAAAAAAAGTTATCAAAGTGCATAGAATGTTTGAAAAATGCGTTGTTCGGTTTATAAACAGGAAAAATTTATGTGTTTTTTGTGTTTTGTTAAGAGCTTGTTAAGAAAAATTTAGCGAAACCATGGCGGTGCGGTGTTGCTGGTACGTTAGCGCCATTTTAATCACATTGTAACATAATTACCAATCGAAATTGAACGGTACTTCGTAAGTTATATAGAGAACTAATTAACATCACTACATCAGACTATTTCTTATCTTTGCTAATAGTATAGAGATTAAACGACATTATGTAACACACCTTTTCGTGTGGATCAATTAATATTCCCCTGTGAGCTGGAGGTAAAAGTTTTAGGACGCTGCGCTTGGTGTGTAAACTAATCAGCACTGATAATGTGCGTCGATTAATTATTTCGTGTGAGAGTGGGAATTAAATTTGAGGAATTTGTTTGCGGGCCATGGTTAATCGTACCGTTTTCTGCAAATATTGATGCTCCCTAAAACTTGCCGCCCTGGGCAACCGCCCAGTTTGCCCCTTCTTACTCCTCTCTAAATACGTCAATGACTGTGACACACAGGCATTCCATAACAATCCTCACGATAAATTGCAGCCTAAGATGTATGGCTTACATCGATGTTTCTGTTTGCAAAAGAATAAACATTGGAGGTCAAGATTACAGAAGCAACGATGTTGTCAGCAGCAAGTTACCGTGCGTTGATGGGACGAGTTTATTTCCAAACAAGACAAACAGTGTGCGGAGAGGCGGGTTATAATTTCTCATTCCCCTAACAGTTTAACCGCCTGCAATAATAGGCTTGTTGTCGTCTGTCACTTCACTCTCCGTTGGCAGACACTTACCCAGCCGATGAACGCAAGTGTTGAAGAAACACTAGTCCAATCCTTTCCAAGTAAACCAACATAACTGAAGCTTGGAAGCATCATCTGTAAGTTCGTAAAATTTACGGCGTTATTGATTCTAAAGATATTGCTTGAAAATGTTTAAAAAAATTTTTACTAATTATTGTATAATGCCTCCAAAACATGCTTTACATGGCTATCAATTCCGCATTTTGTGTCCAAATAATAGTGGAGCCAGTTGACGACAGTTTTAGCAAAAGTTCCTCACACAAAAGCAGCTAGAGGTTCACCAATTCGACCCGAATGGTTTTAACGTTCCATGCAGTTACTGATGTACAGCTATTCGCTCATTACTACATAAATGAAGTCGCTAAGTGATCGATTTAGAAATGGCTGCTACACCGAATATTCCGATTTGTTCCCGAAACACAGCACTCGGAATTTAGGTACGACCAGAAAGTTCACACACAAAAACTACCTCGCACACCCACTAAAAATTTCCAGTCTTTCACAGTAACGTTCAAAACTAAAGTCGCTTTGCAATTCTGTTAACAGAATCGATAAAACGTAAGATTTCTTTCATTTTAACATATATTGCGTGCAGATGTTCCACGTTGGTCTGTACAGTAAGACGGTTCACGAGCCACTCCCAGAGCGACAGGACTGTAGCACAAATCGCTACGCAAAGCACGGGACATCCTTGGTTGATGATTTAGGTAGCCAACCCTCAAATACTCGCAGCAGTCTCTACGTCATCCAGTAGAGTCACACAAAGAAATCTATAAAACAAATTCCTTGTTGCCGAAACGTAATGTAATTTATCCAAAACAAAGAACGGTTTCATTAATTAAAACTTCCGGGCTGAATTGCCGTGGTCCATGTATAAAACTCCTTCTCCTTCCTGACGTTTCGTTGCCTACTGCGGGCAACATCTTCTGAGGTGAGTCGGCGACTGGCTACTAGGCTCTAGAGGTCCCGCTTATACAGAGCGATTAGATGGCGCCACCACTCATCACGTGCTTTCGACTTTAAAACTATCTCTGTCTAGTGACATCTCTCTCGTAATCGATAGTCACTTCGTTGGTACAGAGTCGACCGGCATATCTTGTCCAGTTTTAATCCTTCTTATTTTTTATTAAAATTATTTTCGTGCTTGTAGATCTCTATAGCTTCTCTATACATGCGGGTATAATAATGTGAGGTCCTAGCTATCACGTTTGTCACACGAAATTTTATTTCGTGATCACCGTATTTGAAAACGTGTTCCGCTACAGCTGATTTGTCAATTTGGCCCAATCTACAAATCCTTTTGTGTTCCATTAGGCGGGTATTAGCACACCTTTTAGTTGTTCCAGTATAAACCATGCCACAGCTACACAGAATTTTATACACACCTGGGGTAGCTAAGGGGTGTCGTGCGTCTTTCACCGTTCATAAACTTTCACTAATTTTCTTGGTAGGGCGAAAGATTGTCTCCACTTGAAACTTGGCCAAAACTTTCCCAATACGGTCCGTGATGTTATGAATAAATGGAAGAAAAACTAGTACACAAGAAGTTTCCCACGCGTATCTGTTTCTTGATCTTTAATAAAATAAAAGATCCCCGCTTCAAGTATGTCCTCGATACACTCTGTCAGTCTCTACACAACACTCTCAAAATATACCATACTTAAATAATAATTTTGAAAGTAGTTACTATCATACCAGCAACTATTGAAATCCAAGCAAATAAAAGTCTAGAAAATTTACTTCTATTATCTTGTCTTTTTAGTTATTGTTTCAAGTGATCCTGTAGATGAATACATGACAGTCACTGTCTCAGTTCCGTACCACCAGAGAGGCTACTATGGGGCTTGAGTAAAAGTTTATATCTCGAAGAGTACTGAAGATACTAAACTGAGATTTTTTAGTGTATATGTATTATCTATTCATATTTGCAAGTGGAGTATGAAAAAGATGAATGCAGTTTAATGTGACTTCCTTAGATTCATTGGGAGTATTGCATAACTAACCGATCTGATGTTTGGCCAGCTCACGCTGCCACATCGTGCAATGAGTGCTGCTGCTACATGAGGGTGGAGCCGCTCTCCTCCCAGCTACATAGTAAGAAAAATCTATGATTCTTTGTAGGGTAAAGGCTTGGAATAATCTGCTACATTTCACGTGCATACCGTCGACACAAGCAGATACTTACGGTATAGTACAAATACAAATATAAATGTGCCGTAAGAAACGACCTGAAATGTTATTACTCTGCAGTGAGCCCCTTCAGCTCAGGCGTCCTTGTATCAAAGTATTCAGAAAATGTCACTGAACCATCTCGGATATTCTGTCAGTGGAGATCAGATTCGTCCTGTATACTCGTAAATAACTGTTTAGGATAAAAATGCGTGTTATTTCTTCACCTGCGCCAGAAATCTGCATACGCACGGGAGATGTGGCTGTGCAGTATGTGGGCTGGTAGTTCATTTCCCGTACCTGCGGCCGCATTTCGCTGTCGCCGTGACAGGCCATCAGCGTGGAGCCGGAATCGGGCGCAGGTGGCCCATGATAACAGCTGTCACCCGCCTGCCTGTCGCTCGTGCTGCCGCCTGCCGGTTGCATCTCCAGCTTCCTAAAGAGTAGGGGCCGCTCTACTCGTCGTCTTGGTGCAAGGCTTCGGCGGGCGCCAGTATCAGGTTTGAAACCTGTACTGACTACCTCTTTCTACAGTATAAAGAGGTAGTCAGAAGTAACAACGCATTTTCTATAACTCGTATCACCAAATGGTGGCTTGAGGTGGAGGAGGACGTGTGGGAGAGGAAGGAGGGAGTTATTCCACACTCACCCTAAAAAAATAAGAAATTTTTTAATTGTTGTTTTATATTAACAGCACACATTTTAAAGACGTGCAAATGTGTCAGTAGCGCCCTGAACATGGAAATATCTTTCAGCACACTCTAAGCAGAATCAACGAAAATTCAGTAACTTGTACTACCAAGGGCCACGGAGGGTCCCTTTCTGCCTACTCTAAAAACAAATTTAAAAGTGCAAATTTCGTTCATTGCTGTTTTTTAAGAGATGTTGATGTGTGTGTTATGTTCTGAACTTGAATATGACACTCACTGGGGAAACTGACATATACTACGAAGACCTAAATTTGTGGGTTAAGTTTGACTCAAAAATTTGTAATATTTGTATCTGAATATATACACTCCTGGAAATTGAAATAAGAACACCGTGAATTCATTGTCCCAGGAAGGGGAAACTTTATTGACACATTCCTGGGGTCAGATACATCACATGATCACACTGACAGAACCACAGGCACATAGACACAGGCAACAGAGCATGCACAATGTCGGCACTAGTACAGTGTATATCCACCTTTCGCAGCAATGCAGGCTGCTATTCTCCGATGGAGACGATCGTAGAGATGCTGGATGTAGCCCGGTGGAACGGCTTGCCATGCCATTTCCACCTGGAGCCTCAGTTGGACCAGCGTTCGTGCTGGACGTGCAGACCGCGTGAGACGACGCTTCATCCAGTCCCAAACATGCTCAATGGGGGACAGATCCGGAGATCTTGCTGGCCAGGGTAGTTGACTTACACCTTCTAGAGCACGTTAGGTGGCACGGGATACATGCGGACGTGCATTGTCCTGTTGAAACAGCAAGTTCCCTTGACGGTCTAGAAATGGTAGAACGATGGGTTCGATGACGGTTTGGATGTACCGTGCACTATTCAGTGTCCCCTCGACGATCACCAATGGTGTACGGCCAGTGTAAGAGATCGCTCCCCACACCATGATGCCGGGTGTTGGCCCTATGTGCCTTGGTCGTATGCAGTCCTGATTGTGGCGCTCACCTGCACGGCGCCAAACACGCATACGACCATCATTGGCACCAAGGCAGAAGCGACTCTCATCGCTGAAGACGACACGTCTCCATTCGTCCCTCCATTCACGCCTGTCGCGACACCACTGGAGGCGGGCTGCACGATGTTGGGGCGTGAGCGGAAGACGGCCTAACGGTGTGCGGGACCGTAGCCCAGCTTCACGGAGACGGTTGCGAATTGTCCTCGCCGATACCCCAGGAGCAACAGTGTCCCTAATTTGCTGGGAAGTGGCGGTGCGGTCCCCTACGGCACTGCGTAGGATCCTACGGTCTTGGCGGGCATCCGTGCGTCGCTGCGCTCCGGTCCCAGGTCGACGGGCACGTGCACCTTCCGTCGACCACTGGCGACAACATCGATGTACTGTGGAGACCTCACGCCCCACGTGTTGAGCAATTCGGCGGTACGTCCACCCGGCCTCCCGCATACCCACTATACGCCCTCGCTCAAAGTCCGTCAGCTGCACATACGGTTCACGTCCACGCTGTCGCGGCATGCTACCAGTGTTAAAGACTGCGATGGAGCTCCGTATGCCACGGCAAACTGGCTGACACTGACGGCGGCGGTGCACAAATGCTGCGCAGCTAGCGCCATTCGACGGCCAACACCGCGGTTCCTGGTGTGTCCGCTGTGCCGTGCGTGTGATCATTGCTTGTACAGCCCTCTCGCAGTGTCCGGAGCAAGTATGGTGGGTCTGACACACCGGTGTCAATGTGTTCTTTTTTCCATTTCCAGGAGTGTATTTATAATATTTATATCTGGAAGATGAATTCATTAAATACAATAAATACTTTTTTGAAAAATTCTGGAATATGAAGTAACTGACTAGATTGCAAAACTTTCAAAGGATTGTCACAAATCTCCTAGGTACAGCAGTGTTTAGTACCTTCACTGTATGAGAGAAAAGAGATAAATTCTCAGTCTGATGCAGAAAAACGTGTCAAATATATTATATTCATGCTCAAACCCTTGTTAGGTCATTTCGCCGACATCTGGTAAAATTATTTTATTGACAAAGAACCGGTCTCGCAAGCCAAAGTCGCATCACCAGGAGTAAGTTACATGGTAAAGAATAATTAAATTACTGATTACATTTAAATTTAAAGTAATTTGAAATTAATAAACATAATATGTAAAATATACTTACAGTCTTAAAATGTCATAGCTATAGCCATAGCTCCTAGTCAATGTACATTATTCAGTGAATATTGTCTACATAACATTCGCCAAAGAGGTGATACACTAATTTCATTACAAATTCTGGTCGATGCACCATTTAATTAACAGACACTTAGTTCGAGCTTTTGCCTGAATCTAAGAGAGGAAAAATGTTTCACATTGGGAGAAGGCCGAAGTAAAGTTTTCAGAAAGTGAGATTGGCTATAAAATAGTGACTACTAACGATATCACTCGGGACACAATGAGATTATTGAGCGGAATGGTAGATAGAGCGACTAACAAGGACCCCCTAGAGTGAAAGGTAGCAAGCTTAACCTAGAGTAAGGCTCATTTGAAAGTGTTGTGTTACCAGTTATTATAGGAAACCTATCAGCTGCTGATTACTCACCATATGCATCAGCAGGTCGACAGAAAATGAGTTTCAGGGAGTCGCTTGAATCAACCTTCCAGCGGATGTATGTTTTGCACTTCACAAAGTAGACACAGTCGACTATTCAAGAAATGTTCACAGTAAACGGTTAACTTGCAGTACGAACACCAAATGACAAATGACACACCACAGTGATCACAAAGGTTCGCACCATCAAAATGGAAGGCAAACTCCATAAGTAATAAACCGAGCAGAATGTTCAACTATGTATCGACTCTTAAAGATTGCTTGTAGAATCGTCTTGATATAAAGGGGTGATGAGGGCTGATTGAATATGATGGCATGTAACCCACTGCAAAACAGTCTATCCTGGAGATTTTCTTGAAGCAGGATATCTGTTAAGGCGTAGCTGCAGACTGTGCGATAATGTGTGCTATAACCACGGAGACATAAGTATCTAAATGCCGAATTTATTGAGTTGTTCCGGTTGATATGAATTGAAATGTCATACACTTTTAAGGAAGGATGGTTTACTCCAAAGGAATAAGAGATGTATACGCAGATCTGGATAAAACTAAAGCACGTTATTTTGACCAGCTATTGGCGAAACGTAGTGCTCACACCACAGTTGTACCTCTCTTACGTCAATTTTCCCACTCTTGCCTGCTGTGACGTAAATATTCTCTACTGCCCATTCATGATCATACGCACGAGAAACAATCGTGGGAGGCAGAGCATCTCCAGTTTATCGCGGGACAATAAATAAATTTCCAGTCAGTTTAGCATCTAACTTAATATTCGGCATAATTTCATATGAAAATGTTAAAATATTTATCTTACTTGCTCTTGATGCAACTCTTGTGGTACCCCGAATTTCCAGTATCCTTTTCATTGGCCTTTCTTCTTCAAATCCGAATTGGTCGGAGTTCGAAACAAACTTCTTACTGAAAGACGGGATACGTTCCTTTTTCTCATCTAAAAATTTTCTTGCTGATTCTGAAGTTTGCTGTGCATTATCAATGTGACACTTTATTTTAAATTACGTTATCCTGCGTCTTCAAGCAATAGCACTGTTTAAAATGCAACCATCCACTGTTTGCCGTGAAATCACTTTAATCTATGTTGTGCGCAATTTGATATGCAGCTTACTAGGTCACTATCATGCACTTCCTGTAAAATGTATCGGTGGTCCTTGAAACTCTCAAACACCTAATTTTTACAAGTGCGCAATGTCCTCCCTTGAATATCCATAGTTTTTTCTCATCCTCAACACGGTCATATTGTTGCTGACTTAATCGATATCTGTTTTTCTTTTTCATGTAAGTAATTGAGGACGTAATTTGTGGCTCCCTGCAAACAAGGATGATAATTTAAATGGCTCGACGCTTGTTTCATATCACTTTCACTTTCTACGGACGTATCGTCATCATTGTACTCCTCATGCACGTTGTCCACACAGCTGAGAGTATACGACGCCGAACATTCCACTGAATCATCTTGTAGAAACGCTAGTATTTCATCTGCCACGTTTTACTAACTCTATGAAATTCATTTGGTTCTTCTGTGCCAAGTTCCTTTGTTCCTTTGGTTCCTTTATAACGATGTGTCAACTTCGGCAACTGTTCTAGATATAATGCATGTTTGTTTTATTTATCGTTGTACTGCTCTGCATTGCATCAACACCACTAACATCGTAGCACTATTGTGAGTTAGTAGCCGGCTACGCAGTTCAACTACGCTCCGTAGCCTCATGATTTGCTCACCATTGGATACCTCAAGTCCCGTCCTCTATTGCTATTAGCAGACAACGTTGTGCTAGGATGGTAGAAAACATATGGAATGTTGAATGCGGTAGACATTATTGGCGTTTTGTAACCTCGTACTCAAGGGGATCCTTAAAAGACGGATCAACTTGCTGGCGAAACGGAAAATAACTTGTGGACGGTGTGACGTAATGACGAAGAGGGCTCTGTCGCTACCTTTATCAGCCCTTTTAATACCGAATTTTATTACACTGTAATAGTTAGTCCTATGAACAACCACATTTTGCCAGAATGTTGTGGTGCGTTAATTCTAACTGATTATTCAACGTGAACTCTGCATTTCCTTTTCTGTACGTATGAGTTTCTACTTCCTCTAATATATTCAAAATACGGCATTCGTTCCTTTTTTAAGAAGTGTTACTAAATTTTTTGAAGGGACTGTGATGCTGTGCTACACTTCGCTTAAGTACATGATCCACCAACCAGCAGTTTTATCGAAATCAACGAATCTCTTCGCCAGTGTAATGTACACAAAATTCACCGCATATTGTACCCCGATTAGGAGCGATGGATACAACTATGACGTTTTAACGCTGTGAGGATATTTCAGATATTATGTATAATAATTTTAATGATCTACAATGTTGAGACTTTATATATTACTCTTTATCATGTAGGGTGCACAAGATGATACTGCTTTAGGCCGCGAACGCGGGTGTGTATCAATAAAGCAACAATTTTACCACCTATCATCAGAATTCAACTTAACATCATTTCCTTCAACAACTGCGGATGCCCAGGATATAAAATACTTTGTTTTAGTTCATTAGTCATATGAAAGATTATCTCCTCGAGGAAAAGGTTGTGTAATTAATCTACCATTTGTTAGCAGACCCAGGTCTATAGTCATGGTGCACACTAAAATTTCGACGCTACAATAGGGCAGCACACCTGTACAGCAGGAACAAGAAAATGGCGTATCCGATCGCGAAAGTGAATTAACGAGCTTTACTTCATCTTCTGGTTTTGGAGGGGAACAACGCTGAAGCAGTCGAAGGTTAGATGGAAGAAATCTACAACAAGGCGCCATCCTATGGCGCTGTCATTAGTTGCAGAGGACGCTTCCAGTGTGGTGAAACTCGAAGAAAGAGGAATATGAACTCTTTGTAAGGAAACGGATATCGCGCAAGAAATTGAGGACCTGGTGCTCGAGGGCAGACGTATCACAAGCGAGGTGAGAATGCACAAAAAGGGAATCAGAAACGGACTGTTTTTCCATATCGCCAACTCAACCTTTAACTTGACGTGGGTCAGCAGACGATGAAGATGGCTACTGCTCAAATTTTTTTCCCCACCAGCCGAGACAAGGGACCAAAGCAAGCAGTGGGAACACGCGCATCCAGCGCCGTCGGAAGAGGCGGGGAGTCATACGTCGTCGGAAAATTTGTTACTAAGTGTCTTCAGGAAGTGTCATTCCGTGCTGGTAATAGATTATGCTCGTCAGGAGCAAACCGTGACAAGAGATTCCTACCGCAATCATCTGACGAGGTTACGGGAAGCTGTGAGGAGGAAGCTTGGTTTGAACCTGTCCTTGGGCGTACTTATTCTACACGTCAATGCCGCAGCACATGTTGCACAGGACACTCACCCAAGAAGCTTTCTTAGGATCTTAGTGTATGCAGGTCCGTATTCTGACATTGCACAAGTTAATTTTTCCCTATTTCCTTCGACGAAGATGTCATTACATTGCAGGCAGTTTCAGAATATAGGGAGCACACTGTGCTCATGTGGGAGCGATCTTGATGCTTGTAAAACAATAAACTGGTGGCCAAGATCGCAGGAATTCTTTTCCATCCATGATTACCGGATTCGGCGAAACTAAAGCCGCCATCATCGGATCTTAGGCCACACACCTTGATGCTGTAACCTGTATGTGTCCTAAGATCCGATGTAGGCGTCCTTAGTTTCGCCGAAACCGGTGATCATGGAATAAAAAGAATTCCTGCCATCTTGGCTACAAGTTTATTGTTTTACAAGTTTCAGAATGGGAACCACCTCATTTTAGAGGAGAAAGGCTTTCTGGAAAGTCGAAATGCAGACTTGTTCAATCAGTGTCAGCAGCAAAACGCCCATCGTTGGGAAAAGTCTGGCATTTGTTCGTGAATGTGTGGAGAACGACTTACATTATCTGCAGGTTTCATGCTTGAATTTTGATTTTGTTGAGATGATAATTGAAACTATATGACTAGCTCTCTTACTCACATTTCTCCTGTCAGCAAATTTCATCCTTGTAGAGAGATTACGGGAGGTTTAAGAACACCATTTAATGCTGATATATCCTTTTCGTGAGACCGAAATGATTTCTGTTGCTACTTCAAAGCCCTCAGCATTTTCTTTACCAAAGTACCTGTGGGGACATATATATTATTCCGAAGATCATGAAATTTTACTTTAGCAGTAAATTTTACTTTAGCAGTTAAGGGCTATTTCACCATCCAGATAGAGCGAAATACTTCCATTACATTCTCGAACATTTAATTTATCCTTTGCAAGACTCACGAGCTTTCCGAAACTAGTGGTCATAACCATTCAGCAGACGAAATAATCTTCTGTAATCTTGATGCTCACTCAGCGCGTATCTCAAGAACCCTGTTTTGTTTCAGACGTGAAAAGGTGAAATGGTATCTCACTCATAGTATCCATTTTGTTGAATTCTTTTCAGAAGCAGCCAAAATATTCTGAGAAATTTGCCTTTGATCAATATTTAACAAAAACTGAAACAAATGGAGAGACTCTTGTGGAACCTGACACAAAAATAAATTTTCTGCAAATGTTTTAATAAGCGACACATTTATAAAGTATAAAAAGCCACAATTAAAAATACTCTTTCTCTCTAACAATGTATAATTTACCATACTGATTGCGACGTATGAGAAGTTTTTTATTTCTACGTTCAGCCTACATACAACGTTTTGGGAAAGATAAATATAAATATTATGTTATTGTTGTTCTGATGCGCTGCTGCTGATAAGTTTGACGATTGAGATTGACTGGTGTTTTTGAGTGACTAAACGCTTGCCCTTCTGTCAGTAAGTATTTTACATTCGACGTTTTCTGTAGATTATAAGTTATATGCCTCTCTAGATCATACAAAAGTTACTGTAATGTTTACATTTACACGAATTCTTAGAAATATGGTTGCTGGTACCTGAACATATTACAATTACCATTTCTTTTCATTTTAATAAGTTAATTTGCAACTTATTTATCTAGTAGTATGTTGGATTTATTGTTTCTTTGAGTTTGTAGTTTTGTTTTCCAGTTTGCTACTCTTTATAGGAAACGCTGAAAGCTACATGAGATACCTACTATTCTACGCTGGGTCGTCAACTGTAAGTGTGCCACTCTTTCAGGTCGCTTTGTCAATTGTAAAATATCACTTCATCAGCTGTAATCTGCATACTCCTCTTCCATACTTTATTACGGTGGTACAATCCTTACTTTCAGTTATTATCATAATTACTTCGTACTTAACACTGATTGGGATTGCTAGGTGAACAGTTTTTAATGTACAAAAATAACGCAATAATTAACAATCATTAAATGAAGATAAGGATATGCGAGTGGCTTGTGGTATTTAGAATTGGGTTTCTTAATATTGTGGTGTCACCGCCAGACACCACACTTGCTAGGTGGTAGCCTTTAAATCGGTCGCGGTCCGGTAGTATACGTCGGACCCGCATGTCGCCACTGTCAGTGATAGCAGACCGAGCGCCGCCACACGGCAGGTCTAGAGAGACTCCTTAGCACTCGCCCCAGTTGTACAGCCGACGTAGCTAGCAACAGTTCACTGACCAATAAGCTCTCATTTGCCGAGACGATAGTTAGCATAGCCTTCAGCTAAGTCATTTGCTACGACCTAGCAAGGCGCCATACCATTTGATATTATTTTATATTGTGGTTATAACATGTATCGTCAAGAGAGATGTACACCAATTATGGATTAAAGTTAAGTATTCCAGCAGCTACGTACTTTTCTTTATAGCATTCATTACGTATACTGTTTCAGACCTCACGCCAGCCTGTGTGAGTTTAAACGCGTGCATTTCGGCCTCCTCTAGCAACACAGTGTTGGCTCTTCTTCCAGCACTTCAGTACTCACGAATTTATTAACACAACGTAAAGAAAATTACTGATTGCACAGGAGATATTTATGAGAAGGATTGTGGACATGACTTACGATACAAATGTCTTTGTTGGCCAGCAACGCAAAGAAATTATACACATGAAATTAACTATCGGCTTACGACTGCTTGCAACATCAAATGGCCAGTAAAAGATAGGGATATGTGTGCTTCAGTGTGTGGGATGAATATACAAAACAAATTGTTTCACATTAATCGAACAGCACACGAGTGTACAGCCAGTCGACAGTGCCCGCCCGGCGGGCACAGTATTTTGGCGATGAGACATGTCGCCATCGTCAGCGCATCCGACAGGAACAGACACCACGCATTCACATTACTGATTCACCTCGATGAGCAATGGATCCATCGCAGTAAGTGCAGATGCAAAGTTACGTCCGATCTCCTGTGGAAATCTGCAAAGATCGAGCACTGAAGGTACGGTTAGGGACTGAGGGTAATTGGCGATAGGCGGCCAAGTGGGTCAGGCCGGAAGAGGTCTAGATAGTCTGCGCATTTTCGATAAACACTTTGTCTGGGTGGAGCAGTTCTTAAGGCAACTGCCTGTAAGTAGGAGGTTACGGGTTCCAAGCCCCGCCCAGCGCACATTTTCACTCGTCGCCACTGACGCTGCACAAAGTCATGATGACGCTGATATCAATGATCCCCTCCATTTCCTTTCCTTTCCTTGATCCTCCTCCTCCTTTAATCTGCATCACTTCTAATAACTGTCATTTGCTTCCTAGACTCTTACCATGCTTGCGATTACAGGTAGTCAAATTATGATCATGCTCAACACGGAACAAATAGTTTATGCATCCTTACTAAGCAACCAGCACGTCGTTGCTTCCTCTTTCAAGTATAGTAAGCGATATCAACGGAATACAAATAAATCATCAATAAGGGCGCTGTTATATTTCTCCACATAGCGATAGAAAATTCAGTTAAATTCTCGTTACCATTTCGTCACTCCCTAATTTCAATTCCGGCAGTTTATTTATTTCATCGACTTTATCACTCGTTAAGTCATCATGACCTTCACAATAATTTCGAGTTCTGAGTAGGGTTTGGAAGTAGTGCCCAGGTTTGTCCAAATAATCATAACAAAGGATTCCCGTGCAACATAGTCCGCCTAGCGAGATCGAATCATCACCTTGTGGTTCTTAAGACATCACCAGACACGCTTAACAAAACCACAAGACATAAGCACCGCCACCTCTTCCATCTCCGTACAAAATCCGAGCACAATATAAACAGTATTAACACAGTAAAACCAAAGAACCACAAAAACCATATTTTAAACTTCAACTACACTCTGGACACAACCTCTTACAGATGATACGTATATGAAACACTAATTCAAATGATTTCCTCTTCCTTCACTTCAATTTATCATGTACATCTGACACACTAATAGACAACGTTTACTTTGAACTTGTAGGTGAAATCTGAGAATTTACTGCACTGCCACTCATATACTCACAAAAGAATAGTGAGCGTCGAGACCTGTTACCGCACTCGCGCTTCGGTGGATGCTTCCGTGAGTTGGCTGAGTGAAATTCTGAACCCAGCAGAATAACTACCCTACCAGCATCCCTTCGTTCTCGTCCATATCGACCTACATTTCCATAGCCTTGTCGGTTCCATCTCAGGCTATTCTAACTAAACGTACATGGGGTCCACTCTTGAACATCATTATTGTTACCTCAGTTGTTTGAATGGTATAACTGATTTTGCGTTCAAGTGTCACATGGATGAGTGTTTTCTCATGGTTATTACTTTCGCATATATTTGCTTGAATTTTAAGCTGTTACATGAGTTCGATGTCCGTCACGGGAATGGGTTCTGTGCCCCAGTCACTCGTTTCTGTATGTGTGAGTTCTTTCATATATATTATTTGCTCATCATCTCCACTATATGGTGAGTAGCAACTTTCCTTTTCGTAATATTGCTACATTCCATCCTGGATTTTCCATTGATTAATAGTTTTTGCAATTTTTTCAGCCGTGTCCTGACATTATTTCGGACAAGCCTCCCGTTGCGTAGCCAGTTCAGTTACTATCTCACGTAAATTTTCATTTGCTTCTCTATCTCTCCTGTTATATTTTATTGTTGCTTACTTATATTTCCACTTTGCATTTTTATCTTGCCAATTAAATTTTCGTTCTGTCTCTTCACCTATTCAATTAATTTTTCTTCCTCTTTCTCCATTCTTCGTATTAATTTTTCTTCGATATAGATAACTGACTACTGAAACACGTCGCTAAGCATAGCTGACACCCCCACTGCCTGTCCAGTCCTCTGAATATTGCATTCGTGGTTGAAAGAACAGACACGTTATGCAAAACCCTATAAGATATCTTAGAAACGACTTGTGAACATCCGATCAGCAAAGTAGTCCAAGCGCAGGAAAACTAAAAATCCCGATTTATAGCAAAAGGCTCCTGTTCCCCAGCGAACTACATTCAGTCCTCTTTCATCAACAAGTGTGGCGGGAATATCTTCGAACACTTCCGATCGGGTATTACACGCACAGTTTTATGTTAACTATGCATCAAGTTCTTCTATAACATCAACATTTGCCCAACTGGAACAACGTTTGAACGATTACACAACGATGTCCTAATCAACTTACAGTTAGCACGGACAAACACAATCAGAACCAAACCAACGGAAGAATACTGTCAAAATTATTAATAATTACTAGTAAGACAGAAAAATTGTATATGATCAGTGTGATTAGTTTCCATGTCAGAATCGTCTCGACGCCCTATCGGTTGTACCTCAAAAGCAGTTTACTTCCATGTGGTTTTAGCTCCCCAACGTACTTTTCTTCCAGTGATTAACACACATGAGACAAGCGTCACCTACACTTCGCATTAAGCAAAAGACAAACCCGCATAATGTCATAAAACTCTTTTGTCCCATTCATAGTTTGATAGTGACACACTTTCTCCATTCTTACACAGAAAACATAGAAAAATAAACAAGTCACAAAATCGTACAGAACTACAATACATACGAAATATTTCAGTGCAATGTCATTAATTCAATGCCAGTTCCATTAAAGCCATTTAACTTGCCGCTGAGAATGTTTAGATTCCTTTAAGAGAAATTTAAAGCTTATACTTCCCGTCTATTTGACTGCTTAGCAGGTGTTACAGTGATTTTAAGTAGATCCTAGGAGGCATCGCCAACTAGAAGGTAACTACTATCGTAGGCTAGGTCGTCAACTGTAATTAGCTACATTTATAGGCAGTGGCGTCAGTTATAAAATAATGAAAATTTCGTCAACTGTTGGCTACGTACTTCTTTTTTAAACTTTATTATTGTCTTGCATTTCTTATACTCAAATACTCCGTGAATTACTTAGTAATTAATGTGAGTTGGGATTGCTGGGTGAAACATTTCTGATAGAAAATGGATAACGCAGTTAGATTTGAATTCGGCTATAGCAACAAGTACTGGGAAACATAATCTTTTACTCATGTGTTTATAAATACAATGTAAAGAAAATTACTGATAGCTCAAGGGATATGTACAATCACCATAACGCTCCCGACACATAAAATGTCTTAGTGAACTAATAATACAGAAACTAATAGCCATTAAGTTATCTGGAGCTATATGACTGCCTGCAACATCAAATGGTAATTGAATGGCTGGGAAATGCATCTCTCAATGTGGTGGATACATAAAATAAATAAATTACAAAGTCGTTTTTAACTGTAATAAAAAAGGAAAATGACATAATCCAATACAGGAGCAACATCTACTTGACTACTATAGACTCACCACAGAGGACATGTCCTCACCCATGGGTAGACACGAAATTATGTAAATGCATCGTTTTCATTTTTTTATAAGTGGGCGGAAATTGTCGCTGACTGCAGGTAGTCACTCTCTCATAGTCGCATACAATTGACGTAGCGAATTTGTTCATACCTTAGGTAATAACAAAAGAAAACGAGCTCAGTCTGAGGGATGCGTTGTTACGTGTCCTAGAGATTTTTCAAGGGAAAGTTTTACAACATTTCAGTTGCACATTTGGCAAAACAATGCTTAGTGTAAATGAGCACTACAAAAACAGTGTCTCCTCTCAGTGTAGATCTACCTCTCTCCTTTTTTGCTTACATCACCTCGAATTGGCTAGTTGCTGTAATACACTTAAGTTCCCGTCATCTGCAAAACCTTCAGTCAAATCAGCCACATAATCACGTATTCTGTGTTCCATTCACAGGAGAAGGTCAGGGGAGGTGATCATGGAATATGCAATATAAGTGCAACAGATGTGTACGACAACTCGTTCCATTTTCACAGGATTGCTACTGTCACATGCAGTCAGCTAGTGATAATGATATCTGAAATTGCACTTCGTCGGGGATTTGAGTACATGAAAAGGTTCTTGTTGATCAGTTTCATCACACTACATCTCGATAGAATGAAATGAGCTGGAACTGTTTTGGCAGTGGAAGGGTAGTAACAAGCATTTTCTTATGTTTTGCCACAGTAGCCTCTTGTGCAACAGATAGCCATATTTCTTAGCTGTATACTATGGTCACGATAGGAAACCAAGAATCTTTTAAAACAAACTAAACTGGTAACGTCAAAGGTATGCATAAAATAAAGGAAACACTCATGACCAGTCGTCAATATATGTATATACAAGAAAGCAACAAGGCAACATTTCCATTGTTAAATACAGAAATCGAAGGAGTACTTTACACAAAACGAGTGCTACAGCAGATATGTGAATAATCATTATCAGTAGACTGATAGATATTGGAATCATGACAAACAACACATTACCAGTTATACACACTCAACAAACTGATCAAAGATCAACACATGAAAAATGAAACTGTTTAAATATACAGGCAATGGAACGACACTTAAAATACAGATTTAAAATTACTTTCCTCAAAAGTCATGCAAAAATCTATTTAAAAAATTTGTGAATTTCTGGTAAGGTCTTATGGGACCAAACTGCTGAGTTCATCTTTTCCTAAGCTTATGCACTACTTAATGTAACTTAAACTAACTTACGCTAAGGCCAACACACACACACATACACACACACACACACACACACACACACACACACACACACACACACACACACACACACACACACACACATGCCGAGAGAGGACTCGAACCTCCGACGGAGGGAGCTACCCCACTCAGCAATCTGTTAAATACAAGTAGGCCATGCATAACTCAGGGAATTAAAGTCTCATATAATAGGTAGCTAGACATTTAGAAAAAGGCCAGATCAGTCAAGATCAAACATTGCGTGCATACTACGAAGATACTGTAAAGTTTAATGAAAGTCATAATAATATCATGATGTATGCATCTCCTGACGGAAATTAATAAAGCAGATGTTGTGATTTTAAAAAAACGGGATGTTGTCAAATGGCAGATAGGAGAGCCAGACAGAATACAAGATACCATGACAGGTAAACTAAATGTCAATAGTGTGTACTTTTGACAAACACTTTCTAAATGTTGCAACACAGCTAGGATTAAATTACTGAGTTGAAGAAACAACAGAATTTACTAAACATGTATTTTCACAAACGTTTCAGTTCAAGAAGTAGTACAAAATTCCTAGTAACAAAAGCTCATATGGTTTTGACGGAATTTCAGACAGTATTCTGAAAAGTTGGTCCATCTAGCCAAGTAATGTCTTCAGTGGCAAATGTAATACATCTATGGCATAAATAATTTTTCCAGAGAGTTTAAAATATGCACTAGCTAAACCTCATTCTAAGAGAGGTGACCAGGAAGACTTCAATAACTATTTTACAAATTCGTACTAACCTCTTTTTGCAGCTTATTGAAATAGTAATGTCCTAAAGAGCAGTTACAGATGTCAGTAGAAAAAATTTAATTCGCATATCGCAGTTTGGATCCTAGAGGCGTTGCCCGACTGAGAATGCTGTATATAATTTCTCACACTAAATTACGCAATCCTCAGATAACAGAATATGTGCAGTTGCTATTATTGCAATCTTTCCAAGATATTGGACTATGTAGATCATTTTACATTCTTAGAAATAGTTGAGGAAACCTGAAGTCTCATTGTGAATGAGAGGCGTACAGCCACATGAGTTTATTAGTAGTTGCGATGTTTCAGTAAATGCACCTACAGATCCAGCTGGCTGCTGCGTCCCAGTTCAGTAAAAGCATGCTTCTTTTGTATCAATTTAATAGTAAAACGAATGTTTTGTACATGTTTCAAGCACCATGTGTGAAGCTGGTTTGAAAGGTGTTGAACTGAAAATAGGAGCTAGTGTTCAAGAGTTGGGAGCTCATGCGAGATGACATACTGAAAAAACATAAATTAGTGTTAGGGGAACTGATGAGAAATGAGGAGAGAGAAGCTAGTGCAAGGGAACTGAGTGATAACTTGGAGGTTAATGTTACTACTGTAGAAAGATAGATACATGATTTCAAAAATGAGAATCCACTAGTGAAGAGGTTATAGGGTGGTTAATGTAATGGGTATACAATTGAGAAATAATTTTGTCGCAGTGTGAGGGTGAATTTCTTAAGTTGAGGGTGACCTTAACGTTGTTGAGAACAACAAGAATCATTACGAGATGCGTTTTAATGAAGAAACTAAGTACTAAAAAACTTACTTTCAAAATTCAAAGACTGACTGTGAAAAGAATAAAAGGGATTTTTCAGAAAGGCTTCAGAGATTGCCTACTCAGAAAATAGTTACGGATTTATATGAATTATGAGTAGGTGAAGATTAAGGTTGAATTGCGGTACCATGGGAGGGTGATCTCGAATAGAAAAATGTCACATTTATTGACAAAACTGTGTTTTTTATCATTTTTATACGGGTTGTATTCTGATGACAACACTGTCAACACTGCTGAAGGATGAGACTTTACAGAGGGAATGTTGCAGACTAATTCGTTCCATATTTTCTTTTTTAAATACTGTGCGAATGCAGCGTCTTCTACGTTGTATGATAATACAGCCGTAGAAACGTCTGTGAGAGTAAGAATGGATTGATGTTTTGTTTCACAGTTCCAACCTTATTCACAGTTTGGTATTGTGTTGAATGTGGAGGAGATTTTTATGAAAGCAGTGTCTTTAATAAACTAATCACCTCACTACCCCTGAATATATCTCGTTCATCCCGATAGCAATTTCTTTCAAAGTAATGAGAAACAAGAAATATCATTTGTTAGCTTTTCATCTCGCAAGGTAATTTTGAATTATAATCTGAGATTCTCTGGCACATATATGTAAAATAATATCTTTTAATTACATTCAAATATTGAAGTACATACTGACGATGGGAACGAGAAGATTACGTACATATGAGTTAATTTTCCTGTCCACTGACCCGGATATGATCTCGAGAGGTGACGACCGAGTGATATCTTGATATCAAGGTGGAAGAAAAGTGGGCTGGCGAACGAGAACGCAGCCGAGAGATCAGAGCAAGAAATTAAGAACCAACCGGGATGAGATATTGAGCGGTCCTGGTTTGTACGTGTACGGAAATGAGCTACCGTGAAGCAATTCCCTCTTGTATCCTTCATCAAAAACCGTCGCTCCTGTAGTTCTATTTGCTGTGCACCGGCAAAATGACCTTATTCGTAGCAGTTGCAAGTGACAACTACCGGGTTTGTTATTACACTAGTCAATATGATCCTATGTTTTGAAAGAATTGCATTTCAGCTGTAATGACCTCCCTGGGGAACTCGGTCGTAGGCCTGTGGAAAAACAGAGTATACTCGCTTGGCTCGAGGACGAAGTGTGTACATGTTGCGGAGCAGACGCTGTCTTGCTAAGTTCAGCACCGCAGTAACTCCACGGTGGAGTGTAGGACATAGAACGTTCCCACTTCCCCATCTTCTTAAATGATTACAATGACCTTGCATACATTCTTTATATAGAGTTTTCAACCTTAAATGCTCAAGTATACCCATACATACACTCATTGACTACTAAGTTACTTCCTATGGCAAGTCTTCTCAATTGATTCTAGTCATACCAAGTACTTATCGATAAAATATATGTACACTACGAACGAATCCTGATGTTTTTCTTCCAAACTAAATCAGTAAAATTAAAACATCGCCCAAAATTTCCTGTAACCTGTCTCCTAAACAGGAACGTTCCTTTATCTCATGCGTGAGTCTGTTTCATGACAATCAGTCGTAGGTAGGCATAAACTAAACTAATCTCCTCCCGAACAGGTCATGAACGCCCAACGGGACTGACCGGCCGCCGTGTCATCCTCAGCCAGTAGGCGTCACTGGATGCAGATATGGAGGGGCATGTGGTCAGCACACCGCTCTCCCGGCCGTATATCAGTTTCCGAGACCGGAGCCGCTAACTCTCAGGCAAGTAACTCCTCAGTTTGCCTCACAAGGGCTGAGTGCATTCCACTGGCCCACAGCGGCAGACCGGATGGTCAACCAGCGAAATGCCAGCCCAGCCCGACATAGCACCTAACTTCGGTGATCTAACAGGAACCGGTTACCACTGTGGCAAGGCCGTTGGCCGTAGATAGGCATAGCAGTAATATATACTCAAAAATATGCGCAATAAGTATAGGTGTGTCTAATAAGGAAATAAAAAGTAGTTCTAACGCTACCCGTGGCATTAAGGCATATGGATGTGTTAGAGCAACTGGAGTGCTTCCCGCCTTATTTGCCTAGAGACGTTGGTGGAGGGGTTGATTGAGTAGAGAGGGGGCGGGGGGAGCCGCGAGAACTGTGACCAGACGCCTCAACCGCACGGCTACACCGCGCGGCTCCTGAATTTGTAGCTTGACGTTAACCAGAGACATCACTTCAACTGCTTGATAATATCCTTAGTTTTCCCTTACAGCACGTAAAAGTTAGATGATATTACCATTACAAGACTGCCAATTAAACTTTTCTCGTGCTGCTGCTTTCCTGCTCTTTAGAGCCTTTCTAGTCATGTTTTCTGACCTGGTGCGAGATACTTTTTAATGCTTTATCAAAATTTCAAATGGAGGATATATCTTCTCCTCGGGCGTGTGTGCATAGGCCGAGACGGGAAGGCATTTTTTGGCGAAGTTATCTTACACAGTGATTTGGCAGTATTTTCATAGGCCTTCGAGCTATGCTCCGCTACCAGTAGAGCGTCCAAATTGGTACAACAGTTATTTACATAATAATTCAGAATTTGTCCTATCATTTTGTGTACCATTTCAGTACTGCAGTTTGTTTGTGGGTGTGCTACACTTTTCCGTAACTAATTTGTGCATGATAGTTGGCACAATTGATACAATAAGTCGGATACACAAATTTCCTTTGCTCTGTTATGACGGTCGCTGATATTCCGAATTTAAATAACCATTGGTTAACCTCAGAAAATGTCAAAGTTTCTCCATCTTGAATTGATATAGCGATCATGATCAGGTTACCTGACAAAGGATCATTTATAGAATGGTGTGCAATGCTTAGTGATTAAATTAGTTTTCAGATGAAGTATCATTGCGAAGTAACATAGATCGATGAACCAATGACCATGAGTAGATAAAACTGCTGCAGTATAGTGATTAAATTAGTTTTCAGATGAAGTATCATTGCGAAGTAACATAGATCGATGAACCAATGACCATGAGTAGATAAAACTGCTGCAGTATAGTGTAGACGGTAACTGAAAGAAATAGACAATGAGACAAACAGAATCGACACTTTCATTCAAAGACAATTAATACACTGAAACCACCGCGACCTATGATGGTCCGCAGGACGTTACAAAAAGTGGAACCTGGTTCATAATAGTTCGTGTGCTCACCACGGACAGCAATGCATGCTCTTCAACGTGCTACCGTGCTGTCCACAGGACTGGTAACGTGTTTTTTATTCCCTCATCAGCACAATTGACAACTGCTGCATAGTCAATGGTGCATGTGGACGCATTAAGATAAGTCTCCCCAACGCATCCCACAAGCGCTCAATGGAATTCAGTGATTGGTAGAAGGTTCAGCGAACCACCTTCAGCCTCATACACTATCATAGTTACTGATGAAGAAGCAGTAACGAACGCAAAATGTGATTGATTTAAAATGACCGGTTTTGGCACATGCAGTCGGTCATCTTCAGATTGATACTCACCGTCTTCTGGGACTGGTAGCGCGCTCAGAAGCACCGTGTTTTCAAGACGACAACTGCAGTTATCATCTTGAAAAAACAGCTTCTCAGCGCATTGTCAGCTCCAGCAAATGGTTAAAAATCACGCCTTTTTAGTTTTATCTTTGTACATTTTACTCAAGACTCACTTCTCTAATTACCATGAATTTTTATAATGTTTACCGTGCATCAATCTGAAGACTGCCTACCGTATGTGCCGAAACGGGTCACCCTAAGTAAATGACATTTTTGCGATGTTGACTGTTTTTTCGTGAGTAATTGTCACAAATGAGATCGCTGACATTCCAACCACGTTTGGTAAATCATGGTGCTGTACGGTTCCAATCTTGAATAGCGTGCGGGAGAAACGAACAATTAAATCTCTCTCTCTCTCTGTCTACGATCTCTGACTGCAGTTATTTTATTATGACGATCACTTCTCCCTACGTAGATGGGCACCAACAAAATATTTCTACAATCAGTAGTGTCTTTACTTTCATGAGAAGATCTTGCCACAACGAAAGACACCTTCGTTTTAATGAACGATATCGCATTTCGTCTATCATATCCGTGGCACCATCTCCCCTGTTTCGAAATACTAAACGAACTGCACATCACTAAAATTTTTCGATGTCCTCAGTCAATGTTATGCCGTGCGGAACCCACACTACACAGCAGTACCCCTAAGAAGGCGAACAAGCTGTCAACTAAACAGAGCTCTTGCATTTTCTAAGTATTCTGCCAATAAATCTCAGTCTTTGGTTTGCTTTCTCCACACTATTATCCACGCTAACGTTTCATTTTAAGCAGATAGTAATCTGAATCCCTAAATATTTAGTTGAATTTATGAGTGTTAGATTTGTGAATTTAGCGGATTCCTTTTAGTTCCCATGTGGATGACTCACCAATTTTCATTACTTAGAGTCAACAGCCACTTTTCATATCACAAAGGTATTCTGTCTTAGTCATTTTGCAATCTGATGACTTTATAAGATGGTAAATGAAAGCCTCCTCTGAATGTAGATCAGAAACAGCACACGGCCATAGTAACAATAATAAGTAATGAAATATTGTATGTAATTACAGGCTTTCTGGGCGTATTCTAATAATAAAGGTTTCTGGGGTGATCAGCCAAATGAGGTGTCGTGTTGCCTCACCGTTTCAATGGGTTTCGATCCCATTATCTTCAGGTGAAGTGTTGCGACAAGGCTACGCCATTACTGGGTTGATCGACCGGGCTGTGGATGCCCATCGTTAGGAGTGTTCAGCGCAATGTGTGTCGAGACACATTTATACTCTGCCCAGCATTTAATTCTGATGTTAGTACCGCCACAGTTCGCTGACTGTCCAGCTTTATCAGAATGCCCAACCTACGAACTACAGGTGGAATGAGGGTTGGACACGTTTTACCTTGGTTTCGCCACGTGTTGAAGTCACTTTCCACAACATTTCTAGTACACCCAACAAATGGTGCAGTTTGCGAAATGCTAGTGCCGAACCTCCAGGCCATCACAATCTACCCTCGTTCAAGCTTAGACTGACAGTATGCGGGCAGCACGCTCACTGATACTACAACCAACATGCGTTTAAAAACCAGCAATAAGTAAACCAATAGCTGTATTTTCATCTCTGAATTTTTACAGAGGCAAGCGGTTTCGGCAATCCATTATACCGTCATCAGGTCCTCGATGGTAACATAACGGCTGAGCTTCCACAGTCAGGCAAAATATCGAGCAAAAGCAAATGACTAGTCGCACCAGCGTGGTGTAAGATGGCTACATACTCGCAAATAATCTGAGGCGGGGAGAAGACTAGTCCGCTTTTGCATGATATTTTCTCTTGCACTGCAAACTCAGCACCTGTGGTGGTGGTGGTAATTAGTGTTTAACGTCCCGTCGACAACGAGGTCATTGCCCGCATCTCGTGGTCGTGCGGTAGCGTTCTCGCTTCCCACGCCCGGGTTCCCGGGTTCGATTCCCGGCGGGGTCAGGGATTTTCTCTGCCTCGTGATGGCTGGGTGTTGTGTGCTGTCCTTAGGTTAGTTAGGTTTAACTAGTTCTAAGTTCTAGGGGACTGATGACCATAGATGTTAAGTCCCATAGTGCTCAGAGCCATTTTTTGAACCACAACGAGGTCATTAGAGAAGGAGCGCAAGTTCGGGTTAGGGAAGGATTGGTAAGGAAATCGGCCGTGCCCTTTCAAAGGAACCATCCCGGCATTTGCCTGAAACGATTTAGGGAAATCACGGAAAACCTAAATCAGGATGGCTGGAGACGGGATTGAACCGTCGTCCTCCTTAATGCGAGTCCAGTATGCTAACCATTGCGCCACCTCGCTCGTTCGCAGCACCTGTGGTACGACTGATGACCTGACGATAGCATAAAGGAATGCCAAAACTGGCTGCCTCTGTTAAAATTAAGAGATGAAGACACAGCTGTTGGGTTACTTGTTCCTGGATAGACACTGAATAGCCAAAGAAACTACGAGAACTGCATAATGTCGTGTAAGGCCTCCGTGAGCATGCGGAAGTGCCGCAACACGACGTAGTACGGACCTAAATTATGTCAGAAGTAGTGCTGGAGGGAACTGACACCATAAATCCGACAGGACTGTCCAGAAGTCCGTAAGAATACGAGGTGGTGGAGAGCTCTTCTAAACAGCATGTTGCCAGGCATCCCAGATATGATCAGTAGTGTTTGTGTCTGGGAAATGTTTAAACTCAGAAGAGTGTTCCGGGAGCCACTCTGTAACACCCCTGTGGGGTGTCGCATTGTTCTGCTGGAATTGCCTAACTCCGTCGAAATGCACCATGGACATGAATGGAGCAGGTGATGAGGCAGAATGCTTACGAATGTGTTACCTGTCAGAGTCTTATCTGTACACAACAGGGGTCCCATATCATTCCAGCTGCACACGCCTCGACCATTACAGATCCTCCACAAGCTTGAACAGTCCCCTGCTGACATACAGGGTCCATGGATTCATGAGGTCGTCTTCATACCCGTACACGTCCGTCCGCTCGATACAATTTGAAACGAGACTCGTCCGACCAAGCAACATGCCTACCAACGATCAACAGAGTTGATGCGCCCAGGCGAGGCGTATAGCTTCGTATCGTGCAGTCATCAATGTTACACGAGTGGGACTTCGGCTCCGAAAGTCCACATCGGTGATGTTTCGCGGCATGGTTCGTACTCTGGTACTTGTTGATCGCCTAGAAGTGAAACCAGCAGCATTCTGAGGATAGGTTGCACTTTTGTGACGTTGAACGAGTCTCTACAGCCGTCGTTGCTCCTGTTATTGCAGGATCTTTTTCCGGCCGCAACGAAGTCGGGGATCTGATGTTTTACCGGATTTCTGATATTCACGGTACACTCGTGAAACGGTCGTACGGGTAAATCCGCAGTTCATCGCTACCTCGGAGGTGCTGCTTTCCATCACTGATGCGCCGACTAGAACACCACGTTCCGACTCACTTTCACCTTGATGACCTGCCGCTGTAGCAGCAGTAACCTATCTAACAACTACTCGACAGTTGTCTTACATAGGCTTTGCCAACCGCAGAGCCGTATTCTGCCTGTTTACTTATCTCTGTATTTGAACACGCATGACTATACCAGTTTCATCGGTCCTTCAGTGTATAATCGGCTGTCGTCCTGTCATCCCTCCTAGCAAGAATGGATTAAGTAAAATTTGAATACAAGAGCCCTGGTTCTACGTACACTGCACCATGAATGAGTTCCTTGTCGTCCTATGGACTGATTGCTCGGCCCGATAGTATGGATTTCTATTGGTTACGCAACACGATTATCCCTGGTTTTCATATCTGGTAGTTCAGACTGCATTCATTAGATATCTGACGTGTTAAGGCCAGTTAATGTACACCATCTTTAGGCTCGGCAATCTGAGAGCTCAGACTTTTTCCGAGTTCATAGCTGTGATACGTGCGCTGGTGCGGTTACTGGTTCAGTTTTGCTCGATAATTTGCCTGGAAATTCAAGCTGAGCCACTAGACTACCACACACGGTCTGATAATGGCACAACTGAATGCCGACACGAGTCGTATCCGGAATAAATAAGACATGAAAATGCAGCTTTTATTTGTCGCCATGTGGACATGCATTGTTACAGCACACACCAATGATAGATCTCTCGCTGCAAGCGCATCCATTTCATTGATCACAGCACGTTGCACGGTTGGTCGGTCCTGCACGAATGGCTGAATAATATGTCTGTCGAGTCGGGCACTTGTAGCACGGGACCACTGAGATCTAGCGTGGCGCTGAGTATGGCCTTTATGTATCATTCTACTACATATACCCACACCAACGAGAACAGCAGTATCACGGAATGAGATACGGCATTCTCGACAGGTCACGGTCCTGCAGCTGCCGAATAACGACACTTGCCGTAGATGTTTCTTCTTCTTAGGTGGGCCGCAACATTGTCTTCTCTTGGAAAACAATAATAAAATACTACCTATCTTCGAGAGAAACCCAATATGTAATCTTTTCTTCTACTCACTATCTACAAGGTATTACTCCTGCCTTTTAGAATGGTAGATCAAAATTTTCCTTCGAAAAGTTGTGCAGTCATGAATTGATATACTAGTCAGGCCAAATCGCAAAGAGCATTGAGGCAATCATCTCACCGACGCACCCGGTTGAAGATACCTGTTCAATAAAACAACGTGTGCTGCTGTGTGTCGAACTCCGTAACTGTCTGCTCACATCGGACTCCGACAAAAATCGTCGAACCTTCAAAGCCTCTTTTTAAGGAACCACAGGTGCGATAACCACAGGGAGAGATATCAGGACCGTAAGACAGGTTCTCGAGTGTCTCCCACATCAGTTCCTGTAGCTTCTGCTTTACGAAATTTTCGAGATGGAGACATGCGTTACCAGGAAGCAGCAGCACCCCTTGTCTCACACAATTTGACAGCGGTTGCTTTCGACAGACATGCCGCCCCCAAATACATTATTCATTCTTCGATACATGTCCACACAAGTTTGTCCTTCAGCAGCCAAGAAATGAGTAATTGGTTTGCTCGCATTTCGTGATAACTTTGCCACAGTTCACGCTCCGACATTTAACACAGAAATGTCGCAAATACACGAAACTCTTGCCCTCACGTCGGTGTCTACGAGGGTTCCAACTTAAATAGTGGCAACTATTTATTCAAACCCGATACAGCAGATATGTTTGCACCTGTTACTGTCCTTCAAAGTAGTCACCATCGTTCCGTAGAACCCGTTGCGAGCTATGTGGAAGGTGTAGTATACCGTTAGCAAGGCCTGTTCTGTTGATGGTACGAATAGAGCGGTCTACTGCCTGTCGAATCTCTGGAACAATTCTGAAGCGGATTCCACGAATTGGTTCCTTGATCTTCGGAATCAAATGAAAGTCACACGGACTTAAGTCCGGGAAGTATGGTGGATGGTTAAGTACTTCCCAGTCCCATCGAGCGAACACAGCAGCCACAGCTTACGCTGTATGCGCCCGCGCATTCTCGTCCAAAATGATGTGTGGGTTGCGAAGAAAGTATCGCCGCCTCTTTCGCAAAGCTGGTCGCAGGTGATGCTCCATAAACGAACAGTAATACTGTTCATTGACGGACGGCCGTGGAGGAACGTAATGCGTTAGGATAACACCATCGTAGTCGTACACGAGAATCACCATAACTTTACACCGCTCTGTTCGCACCATCAACAGAACAGGATCCGCTAACGGTATATTACGCCTTCCATATCCCTGGAAACGGGTTCTACACAACGCTGGTAACTACTTTCAAGGACCGTGAAAGGTGCGAACGTGTAACTCTTTTGTATCGGTTATGACTAAATAGTTGCCACTATTTAAGTTCCAACCCTCGTACATATCCGCATCAGAGTCTCACAACGTTCGGTACGCGCTGCAACAACTCACTCAGACGGCCGCACTTAAATGCTAATCAGTTGAATATCCTAGCATTTAACACATTTATGTCAAATGTAATTTGTTTCGTGCCCCTTAATTATAAGTTTTTTAATGGCCAAGTGTATTACATTTCACGCAGTAAAGTATGTTTATATATTGTTTTAGTATATCCACACTCACAGTCAGTTATGTACGTGATATAGGCCTAGAGATACATGAGACATCAGC
This sequence comes from Schistocerca serialis cubense, assembly GCF_023864345.2. Classification (NCBI taxonomy): domain Eukaryota; kingdom Metazoa; phylum Arthropoda; class Insecta; order Orthoptera; family Acrididae; genus Schistocerca; species Schistocerca serialis. The sequence goes on from NC_064638.1 coordinate 216,068,051, forward strand.
ATTAGAAGTACTTTTTTCGTTCACATTCACCTCAGCCCGTGCGTGGACACATCATGCTTCAGTATTCTTGGCAGCGAACTTAATATTCGAACATACACAATGTTTGTTGGTCTATGCGGATAATTCGGAACACTTGTCTCCCCTGAGTTCGTTTCTTTTTCTTGCTCGAACTCTTCTCAATACTATAGATTGTACTCGTCTTCTCATTTCGTAACAACCTAGAATTAACTTCTACTTGACAATGAAAGAACAACTGTGTAATGTTCTTAACTTGAAAATTTTTGCCGTGATATATTTAAACGGTAGCCAAGTCTTATTTATCGACGATCGCATCAGTAACAGCTGCTACCTGCTGCCTGCACGAAACATGGCTCGGACAAGGGTTTCATACTTCTGTCAAATAAGCCGCTTCTTCCGTCTTATATCGCGAGTGGCGCACGTGCAGATGACATGGTACGATGGCCAGCTCCGAGAAAGGCAATAAAGAGCGACGGACATCGAGATGACAGAAATCATTGAGCGACCTACGTGTTCTCTGGATCCCTAGGCTATTCGTTATCTCGACGGCAAACTCATTTTGCTATGTTGGCGCTAATGCCTTTACCACGTTCCCCAGCAGCCCCGTCCGTCCACGAGTTCTAGGCTGTACTCAGATCTGTACTCGTAGAGCTATCATTCCGACACGTTCCTGTACTTCACTCGCTAACATTACCTTTTCCTGCCACCTTCTCTCTCTTTCTGCAAGTATCTATCTATATGTCGCTCGATGACGCACACGCTTGCTTCCTCCGTCTAATGCAAAAATACATGGAACCATTTTTTGATGGAGCATACGCGGAGGAAAATTCGAGATCTACGCATTTTCATGCAAACTAAAGGAGGCATTTGAATCACGTAATAGGTGTTTAGGGGCGTCAGTTACATTTCATTAAATGAAATTTTAATTTTGTCACTGATGGCATGTGGCATGGCGCTCAATGCAATTTACTTGCCTTTTCAGTAGTTGCAGGGGCAACAGTCTGGATGATTGACTGATCTGGTCTTGTAGCACGGAGCAAAACAACTGTAATACCACCGCTCTTCACTTCGTACATTGATGTCCAAGTGTAAAGAGTACTTAAAATTTATTGAAATAACTGAATCCCTCAAGGTGATACCTATTTTACGGACGCAACATTAATATAATTTAAGGTTAACTGCTAATAGAGGGGCAGCAGCCTTTTCAGTAGTTGCAGGGGCAACAGTCTGGATGATTGACTGATCTGGTCTTGTAACATTAACCAAAACGGCCTTGCTGTGCTGGTACTGCGAACGGCTGAAAGCAAGGGGAAACTACAGCCTTACTTTTTCCCGAGGACATGCAGCTTTACTGTATGATTAAATGATGATGGCATCCTCTTGGGTCAAATATTCCGGAGCTAAAATAGTCCCCCATTCGGATCTCCGGGCGCGGACTACTCAAGAGGACGTCGTTATCAGGAGAAAGAAAACTGGCGTTCTACGGATCGGAGCGTGGAATGACAGATCCCTTAATCGGGCAGGTAGATTAGAAAATTTAAAAAGGGAAATGTATAGGTTAAAGTTAGATATAGTGGGAATTAGTGAAGTTCGGTGGCAGGAGGAACAAAACTTTTGGTCAGGTGATTACAGGATTATAAATACAAAATCAAATAGGGGTAATGCAGGAGTAGGTTTAATAATGAATAAAAAAAATAGGAGTACGGGTTAGTTACTACAAACAGCATAGTGAACGCATTATTGTGGCCAAGATAGACACGAAGCCCATGCCTACTACAGTAGTACAAGTTTATATGTCAACGAGCTCTGCAGATGATGAAGAAATTGATGAAATGTATGACGAGATAAAAGAAATTATTCAGGTAGTGAAGGGAGACGAAAATTTAATAGTCATGGGTGACTGGAATTCCAGTGTAGGAAAAGGGAGAGAAGGAAACATAGTAGGTGAATATGGATTGTGGGGAAGAAATGAAAGAGGAAGCCGCCTTGTAGAATTTTGCACAGAGCATAACTTAATCACAGCTAACACTTGGTTCAAGAATCATAAAAGAAGATTGTATAGTGTAAATTCGCGTAGTCGTTTGTCTTCTGTTTTTGTTTTCAACGGCCAGTGTCGGTTGGTCACAGTCAGTGTGCTCCCTGCCGCCGTTGGATAAGCAGCTGCAGCAGCAAGTCGTATACTCCTAGCGCACTCATTTGTTACATAGTTTAATTCTTAATTTCTTTGCGTGTTTTTGGTACTTGCATTGTTTAATTCATAAATTTCTGGCGTATTATAGTATTAGAGAGTTGTAGCATCGCGTTTTAGTACCTGAATAGTGTAAATTCGCGTAGTCTCCTTCCGCCGCCGAGCAGTGTCAGCAGTGCGCAAGTTGCAGCATTACTGCATTTACTAGGCAATCTTGTATTTTAATAACCGTTCAAATTTTGTCGATTTGTTTGCGCTCTCTGTAGATTAGTTCAGACGTTCTTTGCAAAACAGTTTTTAGCATTGATAGGGACTGCAACTGCTGTGTTCGGATGCAGGCTGAGTTGGCATCCCTTCGCTTCCAGCTTCAGGCAGTGTTGGCTTCGGTCACACAGCTTGAGGCTGTTGCCAATGAGCATCACTGTGCGGGTCCGGATGGGGGTTTGTCGGTGACGGCCAGCTCGTCCCACGCATCCCCCGATCGGACTACGACTGTGGTTGCCCGGAATACAGCCCGCATTGAGGCTGATCCCTCACCTGTGGTAGAGTGGGAGGTCGTCTCAAGGTGTGGCAGGGGGCGAAAGACATTCCGGAGGGCTGAACAGAAGGCCTCTCCAGTTAGTCTGACGAACCGGTTTCAGGCTCTGTCTCAGGCTGATACTGATCTTCGGCCTGACATGGCTGCTTGTCCTGTTCCAGAGGTTGCCCCTCAGTCTGAAAGATCCGGGCGGTCGCAGAGGGTGGGCTTACTGGTAGTTGGGAGCTCCAACGTCAGGCGCGTAATGGGACCCCTTAGGGAAAAGGCAGCAAGAGAGGGGAAGAAAACCAAAGTGCACTCCCTGTGCATACCGGGGGGAGTCATACCAGATGTGGAAAGGGTCCTTCCGGATGCCATGAAGGGTACAGGGTGCACCCATCTGCAGGTGGTCGCTCATATCGGCACCAAAGATGTGTGTCGCTATGGATCGGAGGAAATCCTCTCTGGCTTCCGGCGGCTATCTGATTTGGAGAAGACTGCCAGTCTCGCTAGCGGGATGAAAGCAGAGCTCACCATCTGCAGCATCGTCCACAGGACTGACTGCGGACCTTTGGTACAGAGCCGAGTGGAGGGTCTGAACCAGAGGCTGAGACGGTTCTGCGACCGTGTGGGCTGCAGATTCCTCGACTTGCGCCATAGGGTGGTGGGGTTTCAGGTTCCGCTGGATAGGTCAGGAGTCCACTACACGCAACAAGCGGCTACACGGGTAGCAGGGGTTGTGTGGCGTGGGCTGGCGGTTTTTTAGGTTAGATGGCCTTGGGCAAGTACAGAAAGGGCAACAGCCTCAACGAGTGCGGGGCAAAGTCAGGACATGCGGGGACCAAGCAGCAATCGGAATTGTAATTGTCAACTGTCGAAGCTGCGTTGGTAAAGTACCAGAACTTCAAGCGCTGATAGAAAGCACCGAAGCTGAAATCGTTATAGGTACAGAAAGCTGGCTTAAGCCAGAGATAAATTCTGCCGAAATTTTTACAAAGGTACAGATGGTGTTTAGAAAGGATAGATTGCATGCAACCGGTGGTGGAGTGTTCGTCGCTGTTAGTAGTAGTTTATCCTGTAGTGAAGTAGAAGTGGATAGTTCCTGTGAATTATTATGGGTGGAGGCTACACTCAATAACCGAGCTAGGTTAATAATTGGCTCCTTTTACCGACCTCCCGACTCAGCAGCATTAGTGGCAGAATAACTGAGAGAAAATTTGGAACACATTTCACATAAATTTTCTCAGCATGTTATAGTCTTAGGTGGAGATTTCAATTTACCAGATATAGACTGGGACACTCAGATGTTTAGGACGGGTGGTAGGGACAGAGCATCGAGTGACATTATACTGAGTGCACTATCCGAAAATTACCTCGAGCAATTAAACAGAGAACCGACTTGTGGAGATAACAACTTGGACCTACTGATAACAAACAGACCCGAACTTTTCGATTCTTTAAGTGCAGAACAGGGAATCAGTGATCATAAAGCCGTTGCAGCATCCCTGAATATGGAAGTTAATAGGAATATAAAAAAAGGGAGGATGGTTTATCTGTTTAGCAAGAGTAATAGAAGGCAGATTTCAGACTACCTAACAGATTAAAACGAAAATTTCTGTTCCGACACTGACAATGTTGAGTGTTTATGGAAAAAGTTCAAGGCAATCGTAAAATGCGTTTTAGACAGGTACGTGCCGAGTAAAACTGTGAGGGACGAGAAAAACTCACCGTGGTACAACAACAAAGTTAGGAAACTACTGCGAAAGCAAAGAGAGCTTCACTCCAAGTTTAAACGCAGCCAAAACCTCTCAGACAAACGGAAGCTAAACGATGTCAAAGTTAGCGTAAGGAGGGCTATGCGTGAAGCGTTCAGTGAATTCGAAAGTAAAATTCTATGTACCGACTTGACAGAAAATCCTAGGAAGTTCTGGTCTTACGTTAAATCAGTAAGTTGCTCGAAACAGCATATCCAGACACTCCGGGATGATGATGGCATTGAAACAGAGGATGACACGTGTAAAGCTGAAATACTAAACAACTTTTTCCAAAGCTGTTTCACAGAGGAAGACCGCACTGCAATTCCTTCTCTAAATCCTCGCACAAACGAAAAAATGGCTGACATCGAAATAAGTGTCCAAGGAATAGAAAAGCAACTGGAATCACTCAATAGAGGAAAGTCCACTGGACCTGACGGGATACCAATTCGATTCTACACAGAGTACGCTAAAGAACTTGCCCCCCTTCTAACAGCCGTGTACCGCAAGTCTCTAGAGGAACGGAGGGTTCCAAATGATTGGAAAAGAGCACAGGTAGTCCCAGTTTTCAAGAAGGGTCGTCGAGCAGTTGCGCAAAACTATCGACCTATATCTCTGACGTCGATCTCTTGTAGAATTTTAGAACATGTTTTTTGCTCGAGTATCATGTCGTTTTTGGAAACCCAGAATCTACTATGTAGGAATCAACATGGATTCCGGAAACAGCGATCGTGTGAGACCCAACTCGCTTTATTTGTTCATGACACCCAGAAAATATTAGATACAGGCTCCCAGGTAGATGCTATTTTTCTTGACTTCCGGAAGGTGTTCGATACAGTTCCGCACTGTCGCCTGTTAAACAAAGTAAGAGCCTACGGAATATCAGACCAGCTGTGTGGGTGGATTGAAGAGTTTGTTGCAAACAGAACACAGCACGTTGTTATCAATGGAGAGACGTCTACAGACGTTAAAGTAACCTCTGGCGTGCCACAGGGGAGTGTCATGGGACCATTGCTTTTCACAATATATATAAATGACCTAGTAGATAGTGTCGGAAGTTCCATGCGGCTTTTCGCGGATGATGCTGTAGTATACAGAGAAGTTGCAGCGTTAGAAAATTGTAACGAAATGCAGGAAGATCTGCAGCGGATAGGCACTTGGTGCAGGCAGTGGCAACTGTCCCTTAACATAGACAAATGTAATGTATTGCGAACACATAGAAAGAAGGATCTTTTACTGTATGATTATATGATAGCGGAACAAACACTGGTAGCAGTTACTTCTGTAAAATATCTGGGAGTATGCATGCGGAACGATTTGAAGTGGAATGATCATATAAAATTAATTGTTGGTAAGGCGGGTACTAGGTTGAGATTCATTGGGAGAGTGCTTAGAAAATGTAGTCCATCAACAAAGGAGGTGGCTTACAAAACTCTCGTTCGACCTATACTTGAGTATTGCTCATCAGTGTGGGATCAGTACCAGATCGGTTTGACGGAGGAGATAGAGAAGATCCAAAGAAGAGCGGCGCGTTTCGTCACAGGGTTATTTGGTAACCGTGATAGCGATACGGAGATGTTTAATAAACTCAAGTGGCAGACTCTGCAAGACAGGCGCTCTGCATCGCGGTGTAGATTGCTCGCCAGGTTTCGAGAGGGTGCGTTTCTGGATGAGGTATCGAATATATTGCTTCCCCCTACTTATACCTCCCGAGGAGATCACGAATGTAAAATCAGAGAGATTAGAGCGCGCACGGAGGCTTTCAGACAGTCGTTCTTCCCGCGAACCGTACGCGACTGGAACAGGAAAGGGAGGTAATGACAGTGGCACGTAAAATGCCCTGCGCCACACACCTTTGGGTGGCTTGCGGAGTATAAATGTAGACGTAGATGTAGATGTATCAGATAGATTATATAATGGTAAGACAGAGATTTAGGAACCAGGTTTTAAATTGTAAGACATTTCCAGGGGCAGATGTGGATTCTGACCACAATCTATTGGTTATGAACTGCATATTGGATCTGAAGAAACTGCAACAAGGTGGGAATTTAAGGAGATGGGACCTGGATAAACTGAAAGAACCAGAGGTTGTAGAGAGTTTCAGGGAGAGCATAAGGGAACAATTGACAGTAATGGGGGAAAGAAATACAGTAGAAGAAGAATGGGTAGCTCTGAGGGATGAAGTAGTGAAGGCAGCAGACGATCAAGTAGGTAAAAAGACGAGGGCTAATAGAAATCCTTGGGTAACAAAAGAAATATTGAATTTAATTGAAGAAAGGACAAAATATAAAAATGCAGTAAATGAAGCAGGCAAAAAGGAATACAAACGTCTCCAAAATGAGATCGACAGGAAGTGCAAAATGGCTATGCAGGGATGGCTAGAGGACAAATGTAAGGATGTAGAGGCCTGTCTCACTAGGGGTAAGATAGATACTGCCTACAGGAAAATTAAAGAGACCTTTGGAGAGAAGAGAACCACTTGTATGAATATCAAGAGCTCAGATGGCAACCCAGTTCTAAGCAAAGAAGGGAAGGCAGAAAGGTGGAAGGAGTATATAGAGGGTTTATACAAGGGCGACGTACCTGAGGACAATATTATGGAAATGGAAGAGGATGTAGATGAAGACGAAATTGGAGATAAGATACTGCGTGAAGAGTTTGACAGAGCACTGAAAGACCTGAGTCGAAACAAGGCTCCGGGAGTAGACAACATTCCATTAGAACTACTGATGGCCTTGGGAGAGCCAGTCATGACAAAACTCTACCATCTGGTGAGCAAGATGTATGAGACAGGCGAAATACCCGTAGACTTCCAAGAAGAATATAATAATTCCAATCCCAAAGAAAGCAGGTGTTGACAGATGTGAAAATTACCGAACTATCAGTTTAATAAGTCACAGCTGTAAAATACTAACGCGAATTCTTTACAGACGAATGTAAAAACTGGTTGAAGCCGACGTCGGGGAAGATCAGTTTGGATTCCATAGAAATGTTGGAACACGTGAGGCAGTACTAACCTTACGACTTATCTTAGAAGAAAGATTAAGAAAAGGCAAACCTACGTTTCTAGCATTTGTAGACTTAGAGAAATCATTTGACAATGTTAAATGGAATACTCTCTTCCAAATTCTGAAGGTGGCAGGGGTAAAATACAGGGAGCGAAAGGCTATTTACAATTTGTACAGGAAGCAGATGGCAGTTATAAGAGTCGATGGGCATCAAAGGGAAGCAGTGGTTGGGAAAGGAGTGAGACAGGGTTGTGGCCTCTCCCCGATGTTATTCAATCTGTATATTGAGCAAGCAGTAAAGGAAACGAAAGAAAAATTCGGAGTAGGTATTAAAATTCATGGGGAAGAAGTAAAAACTTTGAGGTTCGCCGATGACATTGTAATTCTGTCAGAGACTGCAAAGGACTTGGAAGAGCAGTTGAACGGAATGGACAGTGTCTTGAAAGGAGGATATAAGATGAACATCAACAAAAGCAAAACGAGGATAATGGAATGTAGTTAAATTAAATCGGGTGATGCTGAGGGAATTAGATTAGGAAATGAGACACTTAAAGTAGTAAAGGAGTTTTGTTATTTAGGGAGTAAAATAACTGATGATGGTCGAAGTAGAGAGGATATAAAATGTAGACTGTCAATGGCAAGGAAATCGTTTCTGAAGAAGAGAAATTTGTTAACATCGAGTATAGATTTAAGTGTCAGGAAGTCGTTTCTGAAAGTATTTGTATGGAGTGTAGCCATGTATGGAAGTGAAACATGGACGATAACTAGTTTGGACAGGAAGAGAATAGAAGCTTTCGAAATGTGGTGCTACAGAAGAATGCTGAAGATAAGGTGCGTAGATCACGTAACTAATGAGGAGGTACTGAATAGGATTGGGGAGAAGAGAAGTTTGTGTCACAACTTGACTAGAAGAAGGGATCGGTTGGTAGGACATGTTTTGAGGCATCAGGGGATCACAAATTTAGCATTGGAGGGCAGTGTGGAGGGTAAAAATCGTAGAGGGAGACCAAGAGATGAATACACTAAGCAGATTCAGAAGGATGTAGGTTGCAGTAGGTACTGGGAGATGAAGAAGCTTGCACAGGATAGAGTAGCGTGGAGAGCTGCATCAAACCAGTCCAAGGACTGAAGACCACAACAACAACAACTACTACTAATATGAAAATGTAACGAAAAATCTACGATATATTCGTTTGTTAGACCTTAATATGAACAAAACATAGCCAATGTTTCACGAAGTAAGCTCAGTTCATTTGCCGTAAAACGAAAAGAAAAATGTAGTGGCACACACATAACTTCGAAAATGGAAGATGATGAGCGTGTATTTTTAGGTCATCTGTTATTTGTGACATTCTTTATTTCAGACCCACACTTGTGGTATTAACACAAAGTACCATAAAATTACTTATGAAAATGTATGACATATCAAATAAATTTGCAGTAACTAATAAAAAAAGGTTACAGCTAATTGGTATGGATGTGACATATTAATAGAAGAGACGTTAATATATCCATTTAACTTATGGTGAAGGACTGAAATTGTATACATAACGAAGTTTAAAATCATCGTGTAGTGGGATATTTACGTATAACTCATCAGTATTCAGATAACAGAGAACAAATTTAGTTTAAAAGGTTTAATTTCACTTATTGACTTCAATAGTATCATACTTTTTTCACCATACAAATTTATTCTGTGATCCATTCAAGAAATTGAATAAAATGTTTCTTTTCACATTCCTAGCTGACAGCTTTTCCCAAGATTTTAATTTAACAGTAACCCATACAACAAAAGACAGTGAATATTATTCATCATGGCAACTCGAATTTGAGTGAATTTATAAATGTGTCAGCTTCCTCAGATAAGACCTGCTTTAATTATATATTTCTCACTGATTCGGACGATACGGACTTGAGTGTTCTGAAGAAATATGAAATCACTCCAGTACTACTGTAACAGGGCGCATGGCCTTTTACCTCCTTTGTGGACTTCTTATTATATAATCTTCATTGGTTATGGACTTTCCATATCATACAAAACACGATAACTTAATAAGGAAAACTGGTCTATCATCCACACACTGCCACGTTTTATGCCTCAGCATATTGCCATCACCAATAACAGCTCATTTTCCATGTAATGTACAAAGGAAATGCCAATTTAACAAAAGATCACAATCGTCTTTGCTGAAAGTTAAATTCAATAAACTGCATCGCGGTTTGAAATGTTGTCTAGATCTATCTGAGAATTTTTCCATTACTTTGCGACTAGAAAATTTATATTTTTAGTTTATGATGTTTTTCTCATTAGCAGCATGAAGAGCTAGCTTGTCATGGTGCGGATACACAGAGATGAATTGTAATATTTTAATTATTGCAGGGTATGCTCTGCAGAGACCACAAATTCTGTCTGAAATATAGTCATCATTTGTTATTTCAAAGAAAGAATTTAGTTAACGTAAAACAGTAAGTAAACTTTGGTAATTTGTTCTCCAACATTTTGCTAGCGTTGACTCTATAATCACGCTATACTACTTTAACTATTCTTCATTTATCGGCGGTATTCTATACATACCAGCAAGGACGCAATAAGTTTAGAAAATCTTCACAAAGATTTAAAATTTTATCCATTTGAAATATGTTAAGGGTGTATGAATGGCCTATCCCGCTAATGTTAAATTTGCTAACTACCTGACCCATTTTCTGAAGAACTAATTCATGCAACATTTTGAAACTTATACATGCTTTCAGTACCCACTCCTCCAGTTTGATAGAAATATATATTACATAAGTTAAGACAGAATTTTTTCTCTGTTGCAAACTTTTATAACAATTTTCTGTACGTTTTTGTGCATTTTGCCGGAAATGTGCAAGTTATCTCTAACATTATAGAGGTATAGTACAAAAAGGGTATTATAAATTCACTGCAAAAAAAATAAAGATTCTATCTTTTACAGTTACTGAAAAAACGGTCATTTGTCTTAGAAAAATTTATTTTTTATAAATTGCAATTGGAAATAATTTTTAAATAGAACTCACTTTGAAACAGAATCAACAGCTAAAATGTACCAGCACTGTAGTCTCTATCTTCATCTACATAAGCAGAATGCATCCTCTTCCTCCTGTTCAAAGACCTTGCCTCCTTGGACACGTTTTGGACTAGCAGCTCAGCATTCTTGACTCGCTGCTTTTCCAGTTCCTCTGGTATGTCTTGCGCATGCCAACCAGTCTTCACTCCCAGTTCCTCTAATAATTTTAGTCTACCATCATTATCACCACTAAATGTGGTAACAGCATGAAACACACGAAGCTTCAATGTATGGTACCCCACAAATACATTTATAGATACTCTTATCCACTACATTGGTGATTGACTCATTCACAATTTGCGTTTTCCCTGTTAGACATTTCTTCAATAGATCTGGATTTGCCATATCTCTATAAAGTGGCTTTATAACCAACATGACAGCCTCAGGTAAAGAGTTCTTATGGGTATACTTGTGGTGTCACTGCCAGACACCACACTTGCTAGGTGGTAGCCTTTAAATCGGCCGCAGTCCGGTAGTACACGTCGGACCCGCGTGTCGCCACTGTCAGTGATAGCAGACCGAGCGCCACCACACGGCAGGTCTCGAGAGACTTACTAGCACTCGCCCCAGTTGGACAGACGACTTAGCGAGCGATGCTACACTGACGAAGACTCTCTCATTTGCCGAGAAGATAGTTAGCATAGCCTTCAGCTTCGTCAATGGCTACGACCTAGCAAGGCGCCATTAACAGTTTCTAGTGATATTATAACATGTACCGTCAAGAGCGATGTACACCAATTATGGATTAAAGTTAAGTATTCCAGCAGCTACGTACTTTTCTTTATAGCATTCATTACGTATCCTGTTTCAGACCTCACGCCAGCCTGCGTGAGTTTAACGCGTGCATTTCGGCCTCCTCTCTCCACACACTGTTGGCTAATCTGCCAACACTACAATACTTATCTAAAGTTGCAACTTTTTTATATTTGCACCACTCGCCTGAGCAAAGATTGTGGATCGGATTGTCATCCGTTGATATTTTATGGAAAAAGGTTGCCCACACAGCCTTTTTCATACCATCTAGGTTATTTTGGTTGCTTCGTATGGCTTGACCATGGTACTCCTATACCTGATTGATGGTTTTGTCTAGTAGACGACCCCGAATAGTCTTGCCATCAGACAGCGGCGTCTTCAACAACTGCTGTTTCCTCCGTCGAAGTCGTGAGCCCATTCTTTTCTGTGCGTGGTTGACACACTCCAACTTTTCTCGTATCTTGTTGCCATAATGTCTGCTCTCAGCAATAGATTAGAATGAGTTACAGTCACCATCTCCAGTGAACAGGACATAGCGAGCCCCTCGATTTTGTACAGGGTGTTGAAAAACGTTTACAGCTGAGGCACTCTGCATTCCTCCACTAGAGCCTGTTTAATTCTTGATGCACTTTCATTCGTGCTGTCTCCTTTTGTCTAGATTTGACTTAGCAATATTGCATCCATGGCTATGTCTGAAAAAAATTTCTACATCTAGGACCTTACTTGTGTCAATACTTGTGACAGGAGTTTAGCTACTGGTAGCCCCTCTTCTGCCAAGTAACATCAAATGCTAGGTGTCTCACGCTCCCTATGTTTCTCAACTGCCTCCAGTGATGCGGTTTTCATTGATTCCTCTGCTGCTTTTTCTACTTTGTTTAGTAAAATGTCTCTGTGTTTTGAGGTTGCCCCTCAGTCTGCAAGATCCGGGCAGTCGCAGAGGGTGGGCTTACTGGTAGTTGGGAGCTCCAACGTCAGTCGCGTAATGGGGCCCCTTAGGGAAATGGCAGCAAGAGAGGGGAAGAAAACCAATGTGCACTCCGTGTGCATACCGGGGGGAGTCATTCCAGATGTGGAAAGGGTCCTTCCGGATGCCATGAAGGGTACAGGGTGCACCCATCTGCTGGTGGTCGCTCATGTCGGCACCAATGATGTGTGTCGCTATGGATCGGAGGAAATCCTCTCTGGCTTCCGGCGGCTATCTGATTTGGTGAAGACTGCCAGTCTCGCTAGCGGGATGAAAGCAGAGCTCACCATCTGCAGCATCGTCGACAGGACTGACTGCGGACCTTTGGTACAGAGCCGAGTGGAGGGTCTGAATCAGAGGCTGAGACGGTTCTGCGACCGTGTGGGCTGCAGATTCCTCGACTTGCGCCATAGGGTGGTGGGGTTTCGGGTTCCGCTGGATAGGTCAGGAGTCCACTACACGCAACAAGCGGCTACACGGGTAGCAGGGGTTGTGTGGCGTGGGCTGGGCGGTTTTTTAGGTTAGATGGCCTTGGGCAAGTACAGAAAGGGCAACAGCCTCAACGGGTGCGGGGTAAAGTCAGGACATGCGGGGACCAAGCAGCAATCGGTATTGTAATTGTCAACTGTCGAAGCTGCGTTGGCAAAGTACCGGAACTTCAAGCGCTGATAGAAAGCACCGAAGCTGAAATCGTTATAGGTACAGAAAGCTGGCTTAAGCCAGAGATAAATTCTGCCGAAATTTTTACAAAGGTACAGACGGTGTTTAGAAAGGATAGATTGCATGCAACCGGTGGTGGAGTGTTCGTCGCTGTTAGTAGTAGTTTATCCTGTAGTGAAGTAGAAGTGGATAGTTCCTGTGAATTATTATGGGTGGAGGTTACACTAAACAACCGAACTAGGTTAATAATTGGCTCCTTTTACCGACCTCCCGACTCAGCAGCATTAGTGGCAGAACAACTGAGAGAAAATTTGGAATACATTTCACATAAATTTTCTCAGCATGTTATAGTCTTAGGTGGAGATTTCAATTTACCAGATATAGACTGGGACACTCAGATGTTTAGGACGGGTTGTAGGGACAGAGCATCGAGTGACATTATACTAAGTGCACTATCCGAAAATTACCTCGAGCAATTAAACAGAGAACCGACTCGTGGAGATAACATCTTGGACCTACTGATAACAAACAGACCCGAACTTTTCGACTCTGTATGTACAAAACAGGGAATCAGTGATCATAAGGCCGTTGCAGCATCCCTGAATATGGAAGTTAATAGGAATATAAAAAAAGGGAGGAAGGTTTATCTGTTTAGCAAGAGTAATAGAAGGCAGATTTCAGACTACCTAACAGATCAAAAGGAAAATTTCTGTTCCGACACTGACAATGTTGAGTGTTTATGGAAAAAGTTCAAGGCAATCGTAAAATGCGTTTTAGACAGGTACGTGCCGAGTAAAACTGTGAGGGACGGGAAAAATCCACCGTGGTACAACAACAAAGTTAGGAAACTACTGCGAAAGCAAAGAGAGCTCCACTCCAAGTTTACACGCAGCCAAAACCTCTCAGACAAACGGAAGCTAAACGATGTCAAAGTTAGCGTAAGGAGGGCTATGCGTGAAGCGTTCATTGAATTCGAAAGTAAAATTCTATGTACCGACTTGACAGAAAATCCTAGGAAGTTCTGGTCTTACGTTAAATCAGTAAGTGGCTCGAAACAGCATATCCAGACACTACGGGATGATGATGGCATTGAAACAGAGGATGACACGCGTAAAGCTGAAATACTAAACACCTTTTTCCGAAGCTGTTTCACAGAGGAAGACCGCACTGCAGTTCCTTCTCTAAATCCTCGCACAAACGAAAAAATGGCTGACATCGAAATAAGTGTCCAAGGAATAGAAAAGCAACTGGAATCATTCAATAGAGGAAAGTCCACTGGACCTGACGGGATACCAATTCGATTCTACACAGAGTACGCGAAAGAACTTGCCCCCTTTCTAACAGCCTTGTACCGCAAGTCTCTAGAGGAACGGAGGGTTCCAAATGATTGGAAAAGAGCACAGATAGTCCCAGTCTTCAAGAAGGGTCGTCGAGCAGATGCGCAAAACTATAGACCTATATCTCTGACGTCGATCTCTTGTAGAATTTTAGAACATGTTTTTTGCTCGCGTATCATGTCATTTCTGGAAACCCAGAATCTACTATGTAGGAATCAACATGGATTCCAGAAACAGCGATCGTGTGAGACCCAACTCGCCTTATTTGTTCATGAGACCCAGAAAATATTAGATACAGGCTCCCAGGTAGATGCTATTTTTCTTGACTTCCGGAAGGCGTTCGATACAGTTCCGCACTGTCGCCTGATAAACAAAGTAAGAGCCTACGGAATATCAGACCAGCTGTGTGGCTGGATTGAAGAGTTTTTAGCAAACAGAACACAGCATGTTGTTATCAATGGAGAGACGTCTACAGACGTTAAAGTAACCTCTGTCGTGCCACAGGGGAGTGTTATGGGACCATTGCTTTTCACAATATATATAAATGACCTAGTAGATAGTGTCGGAAGTTCCATGCGGCTTTTCGCGGATGATGCTGTAGTATACAGAGAAGTTGCTGCATTAGAAAATTGTAGCGAAATACAGGAAGATCTGCAGCGGATAGGCACTTGGTGCAGGGAGTGGCAACTGACCCTTAACATAGACAAATGTAATGTATTGCGAATACATGGAAAGAAGGATCCTTTATTGTATGATTATATGATAGCGGGACAAACATTGGTAGCAGTTACTTCTGTAAAATATCTGGGAGTGTGCGTACGGAACGATTTGAAGTGGAATGATCATATAAAATTAATTGTTGGTAAGGCGGGTACTAGGTTGAGATTCATTGGGAGAGTGCTTAGAAAACGTAGTACATCAACAAAGGAGGTGGCTTACAAAACTCTCGTTCGACCTATACTTGAGTATTGCTCATCAGTGTGGGATCCGTACCAGGTCGGGTTGACGGAGGAGATAGAGAAGATCCAAAGAAGAGCGGCGCGTTTTGTCACCGGGTTATTTGGTAACCGTGATAGCGTTACGGAGATGTTTAATAAACTCAAGTGGCAGACTCTGCAAGAGAGGCGCTCTGCATCGCGGTGTAGCTTGCTCGCCAGGTTTCGAGAGGGTGCGTTTCAGGATGAGGTATCGAATATATTGCTTCCCCCTACTTATACCTCCCGAGGAGATCACGAATGTAAAATTAGAGAGATTAGAGCGCGCACGGAGGCTTTCAGACAGTCGTTCTTCCCGCGAACCATACGCGACTGAACAGGAAAGAGAGGTAATGACAGTGGCACTTAAAGTGCCCTCCGCCACACACCGTTGGGTGGATTGCGGAGTATCAATGTAGATGTAGATGTAGATATGCTTGTAGTGGGGCGTGGCAGGTTCATTATACCTCAAAATACTTTCCCAGCAGTAAGCTCTTTTCCAATGTTCGTCAGTCCATAAAAATATCTTACTTTCGTCTCAAATAATTCGTTATATTTGCTCTTTTCTGAAGTAAAAAATTAATTGGTTCAAATGGCTCTGAGCACTATGGGACTCAACTGCTGTGGTCATAAGTCCCCCAGAACTTAGAACTACTTAAACCTAACTAACCTAAGGACAGCACACAACACCCAGCCATCACGAGGCAGAGAAAATCCCTGACCCCGCCGGGAATCGAACCCGGGAACCCGGGCGTGGGAAGTGAGAACGCTACCGCACGACCACGAGATGCGGGCAAAAAATTAATTCTGAGGATTACAATTTTCACATGAAACTATCAAGCTACAAGCTTACCCATATCACTTTGAGGTGTCTTCAGTGACGTTTATTTTTCCTTCACATAAATTACAAGTGATAAATTCACTGAACACGGAATTAAGAATACTGAAATCTATAATGATCTTGATGTCTTTATCATTCACATTTTTCTTATTTTATACGTTTCACCACATTTCGCATGTTCCTTTTTGGAAGAGGAGCTTGAGGGTGTAGCAGTGGGTGGAGCTGTACCTGTATTGACTGAACTGCCATTCTCAGCCTCACTTGAACCTCTGGTACACGAGAATGAGTTCTGTAGCACTGATTTCCTCGGCTTTATACTTTCTTGAAAACTCCATTTGTTCTTGTCATTGTCAAATTTAATAATTAGCTCACAGCATCAAGAGTACACTAGCACAACATCAATAAGAATGAATCATTCACAAATGTTACACCAACAATATCGCATGCATAACGCAAACAAGACTCGTAACTGTCATGCAAGATCTACCATCTTACGCAGCAAATTTTCGACTACAAATTAAGTCAAACCACAGCCTTCTAAACCTTATGGTTCTTGAGATATAAGGTTTTAGCTGGCCAATGGTTTACTAAATCTTAAAAAATTTCTTTGCAGCTAATTAGATTAAATTCCCTTAAAAATACTTCCAGTCAAACAAATTTAATAAATCGCACGTCAAATTATTCAGCAAATATACTCCCTTTAAATAATCTATGAAAAATGTTTTGGAATTCCTTGTTTGATTAGAAAAGAATCAAGTGGTACATCTGCAACTGCATTTCTAGCAAATACGATACGTTGTTTCCACCGAAAATTTATCTGTCGTAAATAATGAAAAGATCAGAATTAATTTTGTCTCGTGAACTAAAGTATTATGTGTGTGGGCTAAATTTTTGCATTTAATTTTTCACGGGTGCTGCAGTAAATGAGTTAAACTATTGTTTTATTTGTTTCTAAAATGTAAAACTTTCTTGAAACTGTTTGGAGATGTCTAAATTATGTACTGAAAACACAGAAATAGCAAAGAAGTACGTTTTGATACTAAAGTATAATGCACCACAAACTAATGCATTTTCTATATTTCATTTTAATAAATCTCTATCAACAGTTTTTCAGTGGAGATATAATTTATAAATCATTACGGTGTGAAGTATTGTACAGTTTCAGACGTTGTAAATTCGGACATTTAGATTTATGCGCAGGAAGCCAAAATTACCATTTTGGTTTTTTACGTGGATTATCCTTCATCTATCATAAGCACCGTTGTCTTATGTGCATATGTAAAATAATATCGTAGACACATAAAAATTACTTCACGACGTGTTAAGAGATGAAGAACAATTTTATCGTAAATAAGCTAACGTGCAAACAGCTGGAGACAGCGTCTGCCGTAAGATATCGAGGTGTAACTCTGCAGAGCGACCTTAAGGGGAATAACCATATAAAACAGATAGTGAGAAAAGCAGACACCAGACTCAGATTTATCGGAAGAATCTTAAGGAAATGTAACTCATCCACGAAAGAAGTGGGTTATTAGATGCTTTTACACCCGATTCTTGCGTGTTGTTCAGTTATGTGGGATTCCTATGACGAAAGACTGATAGAGGAGATAGAGAAGATCCAACGAAGAGCAGCGCTTTTCGTCACGGGGTCGTTTAGCTGGCGAGAGAGCGTTACTGAGATGCTAAACGAACTCCACTGGCAGACGTTACAAGAGAGGCGTTGTGCATCACGGAGAGATTTGCTATTGAAATTTCGGTACAGCACTCTTCAGGAGGAGTCACACAACTTATTACTTCCCCCCACATACATCTCGCGTATTGACCACGATGACAGAATTCGAGAAATTAGAGCCCATACAGTGGCTTACCGACAATCATTCTTCCCACGCACTATTCGGAAGCAGAACAGGGTTGGGGGTGATCAGATAGTGGTACCGAAATTACCCTCCGCCACACACCGTTAGGTGGCTTGCGGAGTATAATGTAGATGTAGTTGATGATGACCGAGAGAAAATGCAGATGTGCCCCGATACTGTATAGGCACGTGTTGGGAGTTATTCAGAATTCTTATGCCACACCATTACGCCACCAGTACCTCCCACTCTGTGTCGTTAGACGCAATGTAGCGTTTCCGAGTTGTCTTCTACCACTTCCCGCAGTGACTCACTTTGTGCACTGAACCGATTCCTGGTCTATTCTTCAAGTATTCATTCTACCAGAAACGCCTCTCTCATTGCTTTGCGGAAAGCGCACTGTGCGAAGTCGAGATCAGCTATATTTACCTGCCGGAGGTGTGTTTGTGTTTGAAACGGTGACCTTTGTTAGGTTGTCTTGGTGTGGAATGTGTTCTGCCTCCGGCAGCTCAAAACGTATGCTCTAGACCTGAGTTTACATTTTGTGGTGCATTAGCGTCCTTCACGGCATGTGAACTCACACCATCTCCAACGGTTTTGTTATCCATTAGTTCTAAATGGAACTTTGAACGAGTGCGTGATCAGGTTTGTGATTTCTCATTATTTTCAACAGAGTTTCATAGATCAAGTAGTGGAAATACTAAAGACACGGTAAATTTTTTTGGTGAAAAAGAGAGAAGGAGCTTCGTCTGTGCTTAACCGAATTTGAGGTTTGTAAAGCAAATATTGAAACCACAGATACTTGTTTACACATTTTATAGCACCTCGCGAAAATTTGAAATTAGTAGAGATATGGTTTAAGAAGTTTCTCAGTTTTCCTTGTGACGTATCAAAAAGAAAATTACTGTACGTAAGACTTCGATTATTATTTGCGGTCAGATGTATGGAAGAAATGACTACATATCAGGGCATTAAATTTTTATTGCTAAATAGATGTGATAAACTACTCTGGAAAGATTCTGCTTGATAAAGTAAGAGAAAAACATAATTTACCTTGCCACTGAAGTGTGAAGCAGTGTTTACTTTTGGGAAACTATCTTATTCTTCTGCTCAAGGAACTGGTCAGAAAGAATAACTCAGCCTTAAGGTAAACACTCTGCTTCCAATAAGAACAAGAGATAGGTGAGTTGTTTCACTGCTTTCCAGACTGTAATACGATGTAACTACACGAGACTCAGGACGAAAACGTGATTGTAAGTGCACACATTATATGTCTTCAGTCAATTATATTGATCGCAATTGTCGCTATTTTCGCAATCGTTCAGATTCATGACCAAGAATTCGTTATTAAGTAAGGTAATAAATTGATATCAGTAGCAAATAACAACAACCGTGTACGACTATGACCAGACAAAGACAAAGGTTACCCGTAGAAAGTCTTACGGGACATTCTGCAAATAGAAGATTTGGGAAACGGCGGTGAACGACGGACAAACTATAGGAATGATCGTTACAGATGTAATAACACAGGCGAAAATTGAAGTAATGCTAATACTACGGTCCTACGACATTGAAGAAACGTCTTAGCGAACTTTCTTAGGACATGATTAGAATGGCGTTTTAAGTACGAATTAAGTTGAACTGACCAAAATGATGTGTAGAAATTATTCTCTGTTATGAACCTTAGGTACCATCTTAAGATGAAAATGTGCTTGGGCCACTGTTATGAGGATATGCAATTTTAAAAACAAGTATTTAACATAGAAAAATGAAATGTAAACATAATGGAAGGTAAAACCAATAGGGAGACAAACATGAGCACTGATAGTGAATGTAAAATTATGACCCGAGTCTGAGATGTTAAAAATCTTGGTTTTGGTTATGTAAACTGACGACGATGATTGTCAGCACAGAAAGTTTGTTTACTGAAAAGAAGCTCCAATCCGTAAGATGAAAATACACTGTCCTGCCACTTTACTGTGACAACTTGTCAAAAGGATGAGAAGACGAACCGATGCTAGACCTGCACGTAGACAGTCAGTGAGCTGCTGGAAGGTACCGCCATGGATGCGGAGCCATGCTGAGTCCAGTGCCGTGGCCAGTTTCCTTATGTTTCTCGGTTGATGGCCCATGGCTCAAACAGCTTAATCGATATGGTTCTGTGGATTCTCAATTTGTTTTCAATACGGTGACTCTGGTGGCCAGAGAAATACAGTCAACTCACCCCGCTGCTCTTCGAATCACGCACATACAGTGGGAGCTGTGTAACACGTCACATTGTCCTGCTAGTAGATGGCACTACACCGAGGAAATATAAACTGCATATCTGAGTAGACTCTGTACCCAAGGATAGGTGCACCCTTGTGTTAATCCACTGTGCATTCCGTAATGACGAGACCACCCAGGGAATGCCACGAAAACATTCACCATGCCACAATTATCCCTTGGACGACCTGGAGCCTTCCGCCAATTGTTTCACGGTGTTTGTTTGCAGACGTTCGAAGCCGTACATGACAACGGCCACCTTTCGGATGGAGCATATAATATGATTCATCTTAAAAAGCAATACGTCGCCACGTAGCTGGTGTCACGTCACTGACGTGCCTATTCCACCCTTCATGGCTGATGAACTATAGTCAGCATGCGTTCATTGATAAGGCACCTGCTGCGGAGATCCTACGCAGCAACGTTTGCTGCACTATCGTTGAGGAGACACAGTTGACAACCTCTTGGTTCATCTGGCTGTTCAGTTCCTCAAGACTCTGTATACATCTGCACAGCTGTTGTCCAGCCAGCCGTCCAGGGTCTGCTATGGTCTGCAGCTGCCTCGTTGACAGTTTGGAATGCAGTGTACATTTTAACCGCAGTGGCACGCGAACAGTTTGCAAATTAACCGTTTCGGGGATAATCAATCATTTGACCGAAAGCCAGTCATCATGCCCTTCGGACGCCAGATGCCGGCCGCTGTGGCCTAGCGTTTCTAGGCGTTTTAGTCCAGAAGTGCCCTGCTGCTACGGTCGCAGGTTCGAATCCTGCCTCGGATATGCATGTGTGTGATGTCGTTAGGTTAGTTAGGTTTAAGTACTTCTACGTCTAGCGGACTGATGACCTCAGATGTTAAGTGCCATAGTGCTTAGAGCATTTTTTGGACGCCAGATAAGTCACTCCGTTTCCGCATTATGACAACGACTGCACATATTTCTGTGTCCCACCGACACGCTTTATATACTCTTCGATTCTAGTGCCGTCTGTGAGGGGTCGTTGCAAGCTGATGTAGAACATAGGCGATAGACGCATTAATATGACTGGACTGTGTATACACAGCTGCTGTAAACGAATGGTTGGCAATGTTTTAACGTTATGTTGACGCCGATTTCTCAGTGACGTACGAGAAGCTCGAAACTGACAAGGATGCGAGAGGAAATCCCCAGCGTCCCTTCATACGGACCATCCTGCAATTTGCTCCGATGCTTTCGGGAACAGCTGAAGATCTGTATCAGGTTGTTCAAATAATGATCAGAATTCCGCTGCTCCAAATAATGTGAGTCGAGCTTGCTAATCTCAGCATCAATAATCTCGGTTCCAATCCATGTAGTGCGCATCCAGCGTCCAGACCTCTCATTTGTTTCTAGACGTATAGGAATTTATTGCAGTTTCGCTGATCAGGTTCAATTGAAGCTCATTACGGATAATGTGGTATCTCAACACAACAATAACTGAATACAAATACAGATAATTCTGACTAGTCTGTTACGAACAAAATATTTTTTCCATAAACTAGTGTTAGAGAATTTTTTAGGCTTAAGTTGAATGAGGCCTACAGAAGTTTACATTTTCGTGTATCTGTAGAAAAAGATTAAAGTGAACAGGAAGTGAAAGGTAGAAATACCAAGATTAATATGGATTCAATAAATTTAAGAAACAAGTCAGTTATTTTTGAAAATGAAAGCTGTACTGGTATAGGCGGTAGGGACGATTATTTAACGAAGATATGTGATCATGAAATGATCCTGAAATTATCAGGAAAGCAAGAGGAAATAAAATTTCAAGTTGTAAGATGTACATATTAAAAAGAAGGCGCTAGCTACAAGGAAGCTAAAACACGATTCTGACGGAACAAGCTGAAATACATCTTATTCGATACTATTAATGCTAGATGAAAAGTTACAATATGATATTTTGCCGCAGTATGTACTGATTGCTTGAAGGAAAAGACATCTTTCCAAAATTAGAATAATGCTGGGAGAATGACTGCAAGATATAAAAATCCAGAGACTTCTTATCAGAAATGTAGGAGAAGTAGACCAAACGTAGAAATAAAATCTTACATTCTAATCTGATGATGATGTGTGGCTTGCGGGGCGCTTAACGAGGCGGTTATCAGCGACCATACGAATCCCAATCTTTTTACTGTCCTGCCTCGCCATTTTCTCGAAGGATGAAATCATGACAACACCAACACCCAGTCCCGGAGCGGAGAAAATCCCTTACCGGGCCGGGATTCGAACAGAGCATCCCACGATCGAGAGGCAGCAACAATAAACACTTTTCTTTAATATCATTTTGTTAGTCATCGGTCGTTGTATTTGTTCGGGGTGGATGCCGCATGACGCTTGCTCAAGTTCATCGTTGATCCATTCACTCAGTTTTTTATTGCGGAGGGCAGCTAACCCTTCGGCCGAATACGCTGACTATCGTGCCAGCTAGCCGCTAGAACACGAACTGCAGACATTTACAGCCGGTAAGGCAGCAGTATGCACTACAGTGAGACAAAGTTCAAGCGATAGGTTGCAAAATCATAGAACGAACTCATGAATATGCTTAACACAATGTCAGAATTAATATTTGAGACAGCTTCAGACCGTTTTAACGAATTTTAGAATGACAGACTTTAAGAACGATGTTGATTTTACAGCTTCCATCAGACTTAAACTGGACACTGAGAAATTCAGTATTGAGAGAAGCGTCATAGATAGACGTTTACAATTATTAACCTATTTTCGGATGCTGTATGGGAAGTATTTAGAATAAATTCGTGTTAACAAAACAATTAGGAACCCTTCTCCTTACCCTGATGTTATTTTACTGCCTTTCTCTAGCGCAAATGAACTTCAGTGAAATATCTAAGGGAAGAATTTATCAAGTTTGAATGTAGTTCGTAAATTGAATAAAAGAATAGACGGATTTACCTAGAAATGAAAATAGTAGAGAAACTATGAAGTCACAGTAGCAGTACATAAGTTACTGAAACTAGACGATTTCGAGGCGATAAAAAGATATACATCAAAAGGAATAAACAGAAGAATAAAAATAGCTTAAAGAGCTTTTGATTATTTAAATTACATTTGCTAAAGTAATCCTTCAATGAGTGTGAAAAGGAAACCTAATAAGCAGGTGTAACATTTTTTACATTTTTTACCCTCCGTCAAGATCGGAAATTATGCAGCAATTTCTTAGTAAAATGTTGCAGGAGTAGGAAGCCACCATGCACTCCGTGTTCATACCGGTGGGAGGATGCCGGATGTGAAAAAGGTGCTTCCGGATACCATGAAAAGTACAGGCTGCAGCCAGCTGAAGGTGGTGCTTATGTTGGTACCAATGACGTGTGTTGCTTTGGATCGGACGAGATTCTCTCTGGTTGCGGGTGGCAAGCGGAAATGGTAAAGACTGCCAGTCTTGCTTGAGAGATTAAGGTGGAGCTCACAATCTGCAGCATCGTCGGTAGAACTAGTTGTGGTCCTTTGATGCAAAGCAGAGTGGAGGGTCTAAATCACAGGCTCAGGCGGATCTGCAGATTACTTGACTTGCACTATCGGGTGGTGGGTTTCCGGGTTAATAGATCAGGAGTCCACTATACACAAGAAGTGACTACACGGTTACCGGGGGCTGTGTGATAAAGACTGGGAGGTTTTTACGGTAGAGGGTCCCAGGAAACAAGAGAAAGTCCGTCTAAATGGGGGCAGGTACATCACAATAAGGTACTTGTAGAAACGATCGGTATTGTAGTTGTAAATTGTCCTATCTGTGTAGGGAAAGAACCAGAGCTCCAAACTCTAACGGAAAACTCCGAAGCTCAAATAGTTGTAGGTACAGAAAGCTGGCTAAAGCCGGGAATAAGTTCAACCGAGATTTTTTTTCAAACGATCTGACAGTGTTCAAGAAGGATAAATTAAATATAGTTTTCGATGGAATGTTTATTGCTGTCAGAAGTAGTTTACCTTGTATTGAAACTGACGTAGATAGAGAATGTGTGTAGAGATTATCTGACAAAAATATTAGTTAGATCGTTTTACCGACCCCCCGACTCAGAAGATATAGTTGCTGAACAGTTCAAAGAAAACTTGAGTCTCATTTCAAATAGGTACCCCACTAATAATGTTATAGTCGGTGGTGACTTCAATCTTACCTCGATATGCTGGAAAAATTATACGTTTAAAGTCGGTGGCAGGAATAAAATGTCATCCGAAATTTTGAACAATTAGTTCATAAGCCCACTCAAAGTGTAAATGGTTGCGAAAGCATACTTGACCTCTTAGCAACATATAATCCTGGACAAATAGGGAGTATCGTAACGAATACAGGGATTAGCGACCACAAGGCAGTTGCTGCTGCGCTGAATACCTTAACAACCACTACCATCAAAAAGAAACGCGAAGTATATATATTTATGAAAGTTGACAGAACGCTCCTGACTCCTTTTTTAAGACACCATCTTCACTTCTTCCGATGTGGTGATATAATAGCAGAAAAGATGTAGAATAATTTCAAAGACATACTATCGACGGCAATTGAGACATATATACCACATAAATCAATAAGTGGGGATACTGACACCGCATGGTACACAAAACGGGTCAGATCGCTGTTGCAGAAGCATCGAGAAAAGCATACCCAAATTTAAAAGAACGCAAAGTCCCAAACATTGGTAACGTTTTGCAGAAGTTCGAAATGTAGCGCGTACTTCAATGCGAGATGTTTTCAATAAATTCCACAACGAATCTGTGGCTCGGAATCTGGCAGAAAACTGAAAGAGATTCTGGTCATACGTAAAGCACACCAGTGGCCAGATGCAATCAATACCTTCACTGCGCGATAACTGCGGTGAAGTCATTGATGACAGTGCCACTAATGCAGAGTTACTAAACACGGTTTTCCGAAACTCTTTCACCAAAGAAGACGAAGTAAATGTTCCTGAATTCCAGTCAAGAACAACTGCCAAGATGAGAAATATAGAAGTAGATATCCTCGGTGTAACAAAGTAGCTTAAATCATTTATTAGACGCAAGGCCTCCGGTCCAGATTGTATACCAGGCAGGCTCCTTACAGAGTATGCTGATACAATAGCTCCATATTTAGCAATTATATACAACAGCTCGCAACAGTGACTGACGGAAAGTCATCGAGTAAAGCGGAAGTAATATCCGGCGTTCCCCAAGGAAGTGTTATAGGCCCTCTGTTGTTCCTTATCTATATTATCGAAATAGGAGACAGTCTGAGTAGTCGTCTTAGATTGTTTGCTGATGATGCAGTCATCTACCGTCTTCTAAGCCATCAGATGACCAAAACGAATTGCAAAATGATTTAGATCTGGTATCTCTATAGTGCGGAAAGTGGAAACTGAATCTGACTAAAGAAAATTGTAAAGTTATTCACATGAGGACTAAAAGAAATCCGCTAAATTTCGGTTACGCGATAATTCACACAAATCGGAAGGCTGTAAATTCAACTAAATACTTAGGGATTACAATTACAGATAACCTAAATTGGAGGGGTAGAGCAAGCCAAAGACTTCAATTCATTGGCAGAACACTTAGAAGGTGCTACAGATCTGCTAAACAGACTGCTTACACCACTCTTGTCCTCCCGATTGTGGAGTATTGTGGTGCGGTGTGGGATCCGCTTCAGATGGGACTGACGGATCATATCGACAAAGTTCAAAGAAGAGCAGCTCGTTTCGTATTATTGTGAAATAATGGCGATAATGCCACAGATACGATACGGGATTGGAGTGGCAAAAGGCGTTTTTCGTTGCGACGGGATTTTCTCATGGCATTCCAATCACGAATTTCCTCCTCCGATTGCGAAAACATTCTATTGGCACCCAACTACAAAGGGAGAACTGATAATCACGATAAAATAGGAGAAATCAGGGCTCACTCAGAAAACTTAAGTGCTCGTTTTTCACGTACGCCGTTCGAGATTAGAACGGTAGAGAGACTGCTTGAAGGTGGTTCATTGAACCCTCTCCCGTGCACTTTATTGTGAATAGCAGAGTAATCACGTCGCTGTAGATGTAGTTGTAGGTGTTATTCAGTCAGTAACCTCGTTCTCATATAACGGGAAGTAAGGAGTGAAAATCAAATTTACAACTTTGCTTACATTCTTATGATTTCCGTATATCGAAGAGGAAGGCGATATAATCCATTTTTTTAGACGTTGTTCGATTCCGTCAGTAGACCGAAAGCGCACCCAAACAGCCTATCACCACCATTGTCTCGAACGTCAGCTTAGACATAAATAATTCACGTAACTAGAAAAGATGGAGTTCTAAAGTGTCTAAACATTACCTGTCATATACTCAGATACTAATCTGCACGTCTTGGAAAAAGATTAAGCCTAAAAGATTTATAAAACATTTAATTAATATTGTACAAAATAACTGAGTCGCATTTGAAAGTATGTTCACACATCCTGAAGAACCAGAAGACGAAATTATTTTTATAAGATTTTCTGAACATTTAACCTCTTTTCCTGGTCTGTATGTCTTGTTAATCAGAAAAGGAGATGGATATCACACATTGTGAAATACAAGTTGAGACTTGTAGCTGTGGAATTTGGAAGTGTAATGGCAAAATGATTCAGAAGCTGAGAATTGTTCCATGTGAATTTAAGATATGCATGTTGCGAATAACTGAGAGAGACAGGAAAACAAACAAATTACTCACGAAACAAGATAGACGATGAAATTATCACGGTAAGTTAATAAAATGATGGTGGCCAGGGCATGAGATGAGATTTCGTGAGACCAAGGGGGTCAATTGCTTGTAGTATCAGAAACACGCACGATGCACATCGATGCGTATACAGTAGTGATCGAATTAAGCTTAAACTTTAACTGTGCACATTTATTGCCGTATGTATAATACAGATAGTTTAGTGTAAGTTTTCTGTAGTTCATCGTCATAAAATCAAATTTTTACCACATTTACTAATATGCATTGTTTCACTTAACAGTCCATTTTACCAACACAATACTCCAAAACTTCTCGTTTGGATTGTGAATTACCAGGCCACTGAAGCATATTGATTTTCATTTCTTCCATGAACGTCTTGACTGATTCAGAAGTGTGATACGGGCCTAGATCGTGTTGAAGTTTAGCTCCACCTTTTGAAAAGGATCTGTAGGAATTGCACACGACTGCACCCAAAGGATTTCCGTCAGTTTGGTTGAATTCATCGCGACGTCCACTTGTGCCCCAGGGCTACTTCCTATGAAGAAGTCCCTAAAAATTACTTTGGGAAGATATTTTGCAGTCGGTTGAGGACGCTCAGTTCTCACTGCCCCGAAGGTGCTACACCTTACAGCAATTGCTGTGTAACCTTGAACAATAAAATGTGACTCGTTATTCAAAATTACACCTTTCCAAACATTGGAGGTTCAAGATATTTATATTTTGGTCCAGGGCGAACGTTTTTTCTTCGTGGCAGGAAGTTAACAGCTGCCTCTTTATTGGCTTGGGTTTCTTTCGCGCACCCTCACGGTTACTACGCCGTACCGTTGAAGAGAGAATTTCAACTCCAGTAACGAACGCAACATCATAACTTGTCTTGTAAGAATGAATTCTACTACTTCTATTTCTAAAGTGTTAAGGATGGCTTCTCGTTTTCGTGCACCTCTAGCTTTTCTCTCTGGAGAAAACTATATGGCCTAACAAGTCTTGAAACACTAGATTTTGCTATATTATAGTCATAGATAAGGAGCAACTATTTTTATCCGCTTCTCATTATGAAATGTTCATTTCAGCACAAATACGAAGTCTTCCATTCGGGAACACAGAAGCGACACTCGTTGTTCTCACACATACAAGCACTCGTATGAACTGGAGGGGACCGGCAACTATTGTTCATACTCAAAGAAATCACAGTCCAACAATTGGGCGGATAAAATAATTTACAGCTAATTAACTCCAACTCCTCGTAAAATATGAGTTTGTACCCATTAATTTGCCCACTACTGTAGCTGAAATCCGTAGTGTGTCGATAAATCTTGAGCACTTTTCCCAGAAAAGAATCCTTAAAAGTTGCTACTGCAGCTAAAATTAAGACAACGTAATGTGTCGTAGGGAACAGTCGGTTTCACTACCTTATTTTTTCATATCGATATAGATCATATGATTTGCTGACTACGTATTTTATTTTGTTACTTTTGCTGCTGCAGGGATACAACGTAGTAAATTGATACCTCTTAACCTATATGCCAATTTAGAAGTGAGATTCCATGTGCTCATTCAGAAGGTGGTATAATAATTGACATATTGGTGTGTTACAAGTACACCAACATTTATCGGAACAAGAACTGTGAAACGACACATTGCACTGAAAAATACTTTAAGTCATACATCAGGAACGTAGAAATACGCGTATTACTAACAACAAAAAACTGTTTACGATACGTAATGCTTATGCAATGTTACAGTCTGAAATGCTAGAGCTGTATCTCCTAAATGTTAGCACATATAATCAAAGTATATATAAATACACTGTTCGGTTACTTTATGATTAATTTGCGAGCCTCAGAATATTTGCTGGAAGACGAGGAATGGCTGTTCTCCAGTCATTCAGATCCCGGCTTGTTCATTGCCTAACATGCCATTACAACATCCACTCTAGAGCCGCAATGGTAAAATCGAAATCTGACGGAGGAGTGCGCTTTCCTTGACGAATGTTGTTCGATATTGTCCTACAATAATACGGTGTTAGGAACTGCTTGACCTGTGATCACTAATCTGTCTTACTTTAGCAGCTATTGTTCAGGCTGTATTTATGCGTAAGAATGTATACTAGCTCCTGACATTACGAATCATCGTACTTATCGTCTGTTGTCTATTTCACTTAACAAATCAGGAAGCCAGCGAAGTGTAACCACGCCATAGTAAAACACACGTAGTTTGATCGGTCTGGAAAAGAATAACCGGTTCAAAGGAATATATGTCACTCGTCCAGGGCTTTGTCATTGGACTTAAGAGTCGACGCTAACAAGTCGAAACATGTGACAGTTTTCCAGTGTGAAGGCAACGGTTTGCATAAATTAGTACCATCAGTTGGATCTATGTGGTTATCTCATGTTATAGTCACATGGGCGAATCAAAACAGACTCTACTGCTTAGTGCAAGTATTTTAGGTTCCACATTCGCATTGTAGTGGTAGCATCGAGTCTTATACTAGTCTAGCTTCAAAATACATAACATCATCAATATGTTGCTGTTGCATCCTTGATTGTCGATGAGACGTACTGGCTCTTACTTTCCATTTACATTGACAGCCCAGTAGATTTAAACTTGGCATTAATGCTTTCAGTCGGGGTAACTCAATAAAGCGGACTGATGGTTTCACGTTCCCTAATTATTCTGCAATAAAAACGCAGTATTTCAAGGAACCGTGATTGACACACTTTTAATTTAGACTCAGGCAGTCCAATATCTAGCGCCGTGGGAAGTTTCATATATTTTACTGAACTTCAAGTTCATTTGTGTGGCCTCAGTGTCCCAACACAAATACCAGACGCCAAGCACATTAGAAAAGAATTAAGGTTTTCTTATGTTTACTGCTTCTATAAGTAATTTACCTTTATTGTATAGTAATGAATGAGTACATCTGTAGAGGTATTGAGTAAAGTCCTAGACTCTGTGTAGTGTTATCTGTGGTTCACTTGTTATTCAGTCAATTGTGCAGCCCTCCGGCATTATTGTTGTTGTTGCAGTCTTCAGTCCAGAGACTGGTTTGATGCAGCTCTCCATGCTAATCTATCCTGTGCATGCTTCTTCATCTCCCAGTACCTACTGCAAACTACATCCTTCTGCATCTGCTTAGTGTATTTATCTCTTGGTCTCCCTCTACAATTTTTACCCTCCACGCTGCCCTCAAATGCTAAATTTGTGATCCCTTGATGCCTCAGGACAGGTCCTACCAACCGATCCCTTCTTCTAGCCAAGTTGTTCCACAAACTTCTCTTCTCCCCAATCCTATTCAATACCTCCTCATTAGTTACGTGATCTACCCACCTAATTTTCAACATTATTCTGTAGCACCACATTTCGAAAGCTTCTATTCTCTTCTTGTCCAGACTATTTATTGTCCATGTTTCACTTCCATACATGGCTACACTCCATACAAATACTTTCAGAAACGACGTCCTGACACTTAAATCTATATTCTATGTTAACAAAATTCTCTTCTTCAGAAACGCTTTCCTTGCCATTGCCAGTCTACATTTTATATCCTCTCCACTTCGTCCATCAACAGTTATTTTTCTCCCCAAATAGCAAAACTCCTTTGCTACTTTAAGTGTCTCATTTCCTAATGTAATTCCCTCAGCATCACCCGACTTAATTCGATTACATTCCATTATCCTCGTTTTGCTTTTGTTGATGTTCATCTTATATCCTCCTTTCGAGACACTGTCCATTCCGTTCAACTGCTCTTCCAAGTACTCTGCAGTCTCTGACAGAATTACAATGTCATCGGCGAACCTCAAAGTTTTTATTTCTTCTCCCTGGATTTTAATACCTACTCCAAATTTTTCTTTTATTTCCTTTACTGCTTGCTCAATATACAGATTGAATAACACCGGGGAGAGACTACAACCCTGTCTCACTCCCTTCACAGGGTGTCAAGATGGTCGCCGAGTAAGTGACGCCAAAAACTATTTCCAGAAAGTTAAGTGATTTAGACAGGAACATAATTTAGTTTAACGTCGATAACAAATTAAATACATGAATTAGTGTATCGTTTAGTCTTGCCGTTGAAGGTTTGACCTTTCCTTGCGTATTTTTTCGGAAAACACGAAAAGATCGTAACTTCGCGAAGTCGCGTTTAGGCTTTGTAAACGTGTTTGTTTCTTATTTCACGGTAATTTAACTAGTTTCTCGGTAACAAATAAGTAAACTACCGTAAATAGCGTATAACTTCACTGTTTTAAAACAGATTTCAGAAAAATAGCGTAACTTTATATCAGAAACTTGCTTATGTACATTAGTTTATAGGCCTAATTCTCGTAACGTTTTTGGAGAATCAAACTTAAAGTATCTTGTTTAATTGTCCTTTTTTTTCATTCCATCGAGTAAACGATATAATAAATAGTGTATACCTTCATTGTTTTAATACAGATCTCAGAAGAACAGCGGAATTTTAAATCAGAAACTTGCTTATATACATTTGTGAATAGGCTTAATTCTTGTAAAGTCTTTTTATGATTTTCGGTAATTTAATTGATTTATTCTAGCTAAAGTATTATTTTTGCCATGAGTGAGGAGTGCCTGACTTGCCATAGAATTGTTAGTTCCGGGGTTTGGTGTGATGGATGCAGTAGTTTTTTTCACTGGGGGGACTGCAGTGGCGTGGGTGTCGGGGAAGTGAATCAGGCTCATCAGTGGTTATGTAGGATTTGCAGCAGAGATAGGAAGATAGTGGAACAGGAGGGGAAAATTGCTGCCCCTCAGGCTGAGCTCGATCAAGCTAGGGAAGATCTGGACAGGTTAAGGATGGAGAAGGGCAAAGAGAGGTGGGAAGTGGCAACAGGTAACGGAAGGAACAGGCCTAGAACTAAGTCTAACAGTTTTGTGGTGAATGTTAAAAATAAGTTTGAGCTGTTGCTTCAGTTAGAAACTAATGAGCCTCAAGCAGAGGTAGGTGTAGACAGGACACAACAAACTTTCAATAGGAAATTGAAAAAGAATGTAGGAAAGTCATCGAAAAGAAAGAAAATTTTGTTGTTAGGCAGTTCTCATGCCAGAGGTGTAGGCCAACTATTGCAGGAGGAATTAGGACCAGAATACCAGGTTACAAATTTTTTCAAACCAAGAGCTAGTCTGGATCAGGTGACAGAGGATTTCGGTTCACTCTGTAAAGGATTTACCAGGGAAGACACAGTGGTTATTGTGGGAGGGCCAGGGAACAGCATCGACAGAGGTCCTTGGTACAGTATAGAGTGTGACCTGGTAAAGATTGTGTCGGCATCGAGACACACCAATGTTGAATTTGTATCTGTCCTGAGATGCCATGACCGGCCTCATTTGAACTCTTCTGTTGGGAGAGTTAATTTGGAGTTGGAACGGCTGCTTGGGTCGGGTGCGGGGGCTCATATTGGTGTGGTTCCTGTTGATTCGCTCAGTAGGTGGGACTATACCAGGCATGGCCTACATCTCAACAGGAAAGGGAAGGGGAAACTGGCTGTGGTAACAGCAGGAAATTTAAGGGGGAGAGGCACTGCCATGAATGGTAAAATACCAGTGGTTACAGGTGTTGGAGCAGCACCTTTTTTAGGATAGGTATGACAGAAAGATGTCAAGTTCTACGAGAGGTCAGGATTGAAACAAATCTTCAATTTAGGAAAGAAAGTAAACAGCACAATTCTAGCACATTGGATCACCAATCACAGCTGTAAATTATAAATTTTCACCAATCACAAGAAATTTTATCTCCACCAAGTATCTCAGTCTTAGGTAATTGCATTGATGAATTAAAGTCACCCAACCCAGTTGACATAATCTGCCTCTCTGAACACCATGTGACCACTGGTATAGGAACTAGGCCTAAGCACAATGAGAAACTCAGAAAGGAGAGTACTGCAAATGTTAGAATAAGGAAAGGTTCTCATAAAAGTATAATCAAAAATAATGTGAGTATATTTCATCAAAATATTGGAAGTTTAAAGAATAAAATAGATGAGCTTCTGGTTTGTTTAGAAGATTTAGAAGTTGAGGATGAAATAGATATACTATGCCTGTCTGAGCATCACATTGTTACTGATATGGATAAGGTAAATGTAAGTGGATATAAGCTCTCTGCACATGTAATGAGAGAAAATATGGAGAAAGGAGGAGTTGCCATATATGTCAAAAGTTATCATTGTGCAAAAAGTATAGAAACAAAAAAGTTTTGTGTAGAGAAACATATAGAAGCATGTGCCTGTGAGCTTAAATTAAATAAAGGCACATTTATAATTGTAACTGTATACGAGGTGCATTCAAGTTCTAAGGACTCCGATTTTTTTTTCTAACTAACTACTCACCCAAAATCGATGAAACTGGTGCTGCTTCTCGACGTAATCGCCCTGCAGACGTACACATTTTTCACAACGCTGACGCCATGATTCCATGGCAACGGCGAAGGCTTCTTTAGGAGTCTGTTTTGACCACTGGAAAATCGCTGAGGCAATAACAGCACAGCTGGTGAATGTGCGGCCACGGAGAGTGTCTTTCATTGTTGGAAAAAGCCAAAAGTGACTAGGAGCCAGGTCAGGTGAGTAGGGAGCATGAGGAATCACTTCAAAGTTGTTACCACGAAGAAACTGTTGCGTAACGTTAGCTCGATGTGCGGGTGCGTTGTCTTGGTGAAACAGCACACGTGCAGCCCTTCCTGGACGTTTTCGTTGCAGTGCAGGAAGGAATTTGTTCTTCAAAACATTTTCGTAGGATGCACCTGTTACCGTAGTGCCCTTTGGAACGCAATGGGTAAGGATTACGCCCTCGCTGTCCCAGAATATGGACACCATCATTTTTTCAGCACTGGCGGTTACCCGAAATTTTTTTGGTGGCGGTGAATCTGTGTGCTTCCATTGAGCTGACTGGCGCTCCGTTTCTGGATTGAAAAATGGCATCCACGTCTCATCCATTGTCACAACCGGCGAAAAGAAAGTCCCATTCGTGCTGTCGTTGCGCGTCAACATTGTTTGGCAACATGCCACACGGGCAGCCATGTGGTCGTCCGTCAGCATTCGTGGCACCCACCTGGATGACACTTCGCATTTTCAGGTCGTCATGCAGGATTGTGTGCACAGAACCCACAGAAATGCCAACTCTGGAGGAGATCTGTTCAACAGTCATTCGGCGATCCCCCAAAACAATTCTCTCCACTTTCTTGATCATGTCGTCAGACCGACTTGTGCGAGCCCGAGGTTGTTTCAGTTTGTTGTCACATGATGTTCTGCCTTCATTAAACTGTCGCACCCACGAACGCACTTTCGACACATCCATAACTCCATCACCACATGTCTCCTTCAACTGTCGATGAATTTCAATTGGTTTCACACCACGCAAATTCAGAAAACGAATGATTGCACGCTGTTCAAGTAAGGAAAACGTCGCCATTTTAAGTATTTAAAACAGTTCTCATTCTCGCCATTGGCGTTAAAATTCCATCTACCATACGGTGCTGCCTTCTCTGGGGCGTATTGACAATGAACGTGGCCTCATTTTAAAACAATGCGCATGTTTCTACCTCTTTCCAGTCCGGAGAAAAAAAATCGGAGGCCTTAGAACTTGAATGCACCTCATATAGGTCCCCATCAGGAAATTTTCATCTATTTCTGAATAATTTGGACTCCTTCTTGTGCTATCTGTCAGATAGGGGGAAGCAAATTATTATTTGTGGGGACTTCAATGTAGATTCTCTAAATGAAAATGACCCTGAAGTATTACTCGGTTCTTTCAATTTGACACCCATTATTGATTTTCCTACTCGGGTGGTAAAGGATAGCAGCTCACTGATAGATAACTTCTTTATAGACCAAGATAAGTTTAACCAGATAAATGCTCAGCCTGTTGAGAATGGTCTTTCTGATCATGGTGCACAGCTAGTTACAATATATGACATAGCTCCATTCAGCAATACTAAACAGTCCTCCAAATTAGTACGTTCAGTCAACGATTTAACAATTGCAAATTTCAGGGAAAGCCTACAGCAGTTAGACTGGGATAAGGTGTACCGTGAACCTGATGCCAACTTGAAATATAATTCATTTCATGACATTTTTGTAAATGCATTTGAAAACTGCTTCCCCAACAAAATAGTTAAATGTACTCGTACGGAACCTTGTAACAAACCATGGCTTACTAAGGGTGTAAAAATATCTTGTAACCGGAAAAGGGAAATGTATCTGACACCAAGAGAGAGTAGTGACCCAGAAACTATCAAACATTATAAAAACTACTGTGTTATGTTAAGAAAAGTTATTAAGAATCCAGAAGTATGTGTATCATGTCTGAAATCAGCAACTCTGATAATAAAATTAAAACAATTTGGAATATTATTAAAAGAGAAACAGGTCAACCAAGAGCACAGGAAGACAGTATTACCATCAAATTGAACGGAAACTTTACGAACAAAAAGTCCGAAGTTGAAAATATTTTTAATAATCATTTTCTAAATGTTGTGGATATAGTAGGATCCAGATGTTCATTAGAAGATGCTAGGCTGTTAATGGAAGAGGCCATACCTATGCAATTTGATACAATTAAAATCTCACCTACCTCTCCCTCTGAAATTAGGAAAATAATAAACTTGCTTAAAAGCAAAAACTCACATGGAATTGATGGCATTTCCAACAAAATACTAAAAGCTTGTTCTCAAAGATAAGTAAGATTCTCAGCCACCTGTGTAATAGCTCTCAGGAACAGGGCATTTTTCCTGATAGACTGAAATATGCTATTGTTATACCTTTGCATAAAAAGGGGGACAGATCTGATGTCAAAAATTATCATCCAATCTCCCTTCTAACAGCTTTATCCAAAATTTTTGAGTAGATTCACATATCTGTAAAAATGAAGTACTAACAAAATGTCAGTTTGGTTTCCAGAAAGGTTTTTCAACAGAAAATGCCACATATGCCTTCACCAATCAAATTTTGAATGATCTGAATAACCTAACACTACCCATTGGGATATTTTGTGATCACTTAAATGCTTTTGATTGTGTAAATCATGAAATTCTGCTAGACAAGCTCAAATATTGTGGCATGAGTGGGACAGTGCACAAATGGTTCAATTCATACCTAACTGGACGAGTGCAGAAAGTTGAAATAAGCAGTTATCATAATATGCAAAGATCAGCACATTCCTCAAACTGGGGAACTATCAAGAATGGGGTTCCACAAGGGTCAGTCTTGGGTCCTTTGTTGTTCTTAATATACACTCCTGGAAATGGAAATAAGAACACATTGACACCGGTGTGTCAGACCCACCATACTTGCTCCGGACACTGCGAGAGGGCTGTACAAGCAATGATCACACGCACGGCACAGCGGACACACCAGGAACCGCGGTGTTGGCCGTCGAATGGCGCTAGCTGCGCAGCATTTGTGCACCGCCGCCGTCAGTGTCAGCCAGTTTGCCGTGGCATACGGAGCTCCATCGCAGTCTTTAACACTGGTAGCATGCCGCGACAGCGTGGACGTGAACCGTATGTGCAGTTGACGGACTTTGAGCGAGGGCATATAGTGGGCATGCGGGAGGCCGGGTGGACGTACCGCCGAATTGCTCAACACGTAGGGCGTGAGGTCTCCACAGTACATCGATGTTGTCGCCAGTCGTCGGCGGAAGGTGCACGTGCCCGTCGACCTGGGACCGGACCGCAGCGACGCACGGATGCACGCCAAGACCCCAGGATCCTACACAGTGCCGTAGGGGACCGCACCGCCACTTCCCAGCAAATTAGGGACACTGTTGCTCCTGGGGTATCGGCGAGGACCATTCGCAACCGTCTCCATGAAGCTGGGCTGCGGTCCCGCACACCGTTAGGCCGTCTTCCGCTCACGCCCCAACATCGTGCAGCCCGCCTCCAGTGGTGTCGCGACAGGCGTGAATGGAGGGACGAATGGAGACGTGTCGTCTTCAGCAATGAGAGTCGCTTCTGCCTTGGTGCCAATGATGGTCGTATGCGTGTTTGGCGCCGTGCAGGTGAGCGCCACAATCAGGACTGCATACGACCGAGGCACACAGGGCCAACACCCGGCATCATGGTGTGGGGAGCGATCTCCTACACTGGCCGTACACCACTGGTGATCGTCGAGGGGACACTGAATAGTGCACAGTACATCCAAACCGTCATCGAACCCATCGTTTTACCATTCCTAGACCGGCAAGGGAACTTGCTGTTCCAACAGGACAATGCACGTCCGCATGTATCCCGTGCCACCCAACGTGCTCTAGAAGGTGTAAGTCAACTACCCTGGCCAGCAAGATCTCCAGATCTGTCCCCCATTGAGCATGTTTGGAACTGGATGAAGCGTCGTCTCACGCGGTCTGCACGTCCAGCACGAACGCTGGTCCAACTGAGGCGCCAGGTGGAAATGGCATGGCAAGCCGTTCCACAGGACTACATCCAGCATCTGTACGATCGTCTCCATGGGAGAATAGCGGCCTGCATTGCTGCGAAAGGTGGATATACACTGTACTAGTGCCGACATTGTGCATGCTCTGTTGCCAGTGTCTATGTGCCTGTGGTGCCTGTGGTTCTGTCAGTGTGATCATGTGATGTATCTGACCCCAGGAATGTGTCAATAAAGTTTCCCCTTCCTGGGACAATGAATTCACGGTGTTCTTATTTCAATTTCTAGGAGTGTATATTAATGACTTGCCATTCTATATTCATGAAGAGGCAAAGTTGGTTCTCTTTGCTGATGATACAAGTATAGTAATCACACCTGACAAACAAGAATTAACTGATGAAATTGTCAATACTGTCTTTCAGAAAATTATTAAATGGTTCCTTGTAAACTCACTCTCACTGAATTTTGATAAGACACAGTACATACAGTTCCGTACAGTGAATGGTATGACGCCATTAATAAATATAGACCTTATCAGAAGCATATAGCTAAGGTAGAATATTCCAAATTTTTAGGTGTGTCCATTGATGAGAGATTAAATTGGAAGAAACACATTGATGATCTGCTGAAACGTTTGAGTTCAGCTACTTATGCAATAAGGGTCATTGCAAATTTTGGTCATAAACATCTTAGTAAATTAGCTTACTACGCCAATTTGACTCATTGCTTGCATATGGTATCATATTTTGGGGTAATTCATCACTGAGGAATAATGTATTTATTGCCCAAAAGCGTGTAATCAGAATAATAGCTGAAGTCCACCCAAGATCATCCTGCAGACATTTATTTAAGGATCCAGGGATATTCACAGTAGCTTCTCAGTATATATACTCTATTATGAAATTTGTTATTAACAACCAAACCCAATTCAAAAGTAATAGCAGTGTGCATAACTACAATACTAGGAGAATGGATGATCTTCACTATTCAAGATTAAATCTAACTTTGGCACAGAAAGGGGTGAATTATACTGCCACTAGAGTCTTTGGTCACTTACCAAATAGTATCAAAAGTCTGGCAGACAAATAACAAGTATTTAAGAAGAAATTAAAATAATTTCTGAATGGCAACTCCTTCTACTCCATAGACGAATTTTTAGATATAAATTAAGACAAAAATTATTAAAAAAATATAAAAAACACAAAAAATAAAAAAGTTATTACATCAACTTAAGTATGTTGTTAAATTATCTTAATTATATCATGTATTGGGAGATTTGACTCGTTCCACATCATTACGAAATATCGTATTCATGATCCATGGAACTAGTATTAATCTAATCTAATCTAATCTAATCTTCCCAACCACCACTTCCCTTTCATGTCCCTCGACTCTTATAACTGCCATCTGGTTTCTGTACAAATTGTAAATAGCCTTTTGCTCCCTGTATTTTACCCCTGCCACCTTTAGAATTTGAAAGAGTGTATTCCAGTCAACATTATTATTTGAGACATAATAGCTGGCAGTTGTGCTTTTCAGAAAATGAGTTCATTTATTTGTGAATGTGAGAAAAATTATTTGCATTTTATTACTGAGGTGAAAACTTGTTTGTTTATTACCCTATTCCATTCTTTCTATTAATGGAATAGATTTTTGGAGAAATTTTTAAATGTCATCCAGACATGCAAAAGAATGAGGGGTTTGTTTGTCAGAAGTACTAATTGAAGAAAATGTTGGCCCATCAGATAACTAATAATCTTTACCATTAGTGTTAATTTGAGCTCGTTGTATTCATAGTGTCACAAATTACTGATTTGTTTGAGATGTCAGTAATATTTGTAACGAGAGAATGTCGTAATTGTAAGTCTCTTTGTGTTATACAGACTTGTAAAGTTTTGGATATAATGTCGTGTTTGCACTGCACGTTGTCCCTCACTCAGCAACAGATTGTTTTGGACAAAAAAGAAAAAAAAGAAAAAAAGGAAAGAAAAGAGAATTGCATAGATTATATTTCTTTAGCTGCTGCATCTCCTCCTGATTTGTATTTGCTTTCGACAACCTCAGTACATCACTCAAGAAATAGCATGCTGAACAAGAAGTAAGTCACTTTTATTTCACAACAGATTTCACGTTGCACTCTTATGAGGAAACAGTAGGTAGACAGAATTATCAAGTGTTGTGATTACATAGCAGATGAATCTACAGTGAACAGTGTTGGTAATATCATACATCTACTTTTTTTCTGAGCAGGGGAGTAGTTAATTTTTGTCGGTATTCCAAGTTAAAACATTACACTTCTTATCATGAAACTTTCATAATGTACTTCTGTACTGAGTTTCAGTATATAGTTTTAATTTCAGTTACATAGTTTTCAATTATTAGTTTCTTTTAACAGGTAATTAGACTTATTTTCATCATTTCAAATACTGCTGTTCATTAAGTTTGAAGTATGATGACTAAAATACTAATTACACGAGGAGAGATTTGGGAAACCAAAATATGCAGTATTGACATACATAAGCAAATTTTTACAGAGAGGTCACAAAATTAGCGTGCATAACGAAAACTAACTTGCTTTTAAATGTTGAGAAAACAATGACAGGCTGGTCCTGGCAGAGGATCGAGTCCTCCCTCGGGCATGGGTCTGTATGTTTGTCCTTAGGATAATCTAGGTTAAGTAGTGTGTAAGCTTAGGTACTGATAACCTTGGCAGTTAAGTCTCATAAGATTTCACACACATTTGAATATTTTGAAAACAATGACAAATACAATAAAGAATCGCTTCACAATCAAATACGTAATGGAAAAGAAAGACTAAATAAATTTATTTAACAATTTTCCTTAATAAGCTACGAGCGTAGGAGAAACAAACAGCGCTCCATATTATCTCCATTTCGCTTTTGTTTTCTCTTTTCCCCCACACTGTTCAGCACTTGGTTTTGTCTTTATCCACATGGGCATATTCACTGTCTACATTATTAAATTTCACACTATCTCTTCGGCTCCTCAAATACTTTATTAATTACACATGATCATACAGTAAGCGACATAGGTCACACATCATTAACCACAGCTGAAAATAAATAATTTCGGAAAAAAATGATTTAAAGAATGTAGGCAATACTACATACATACAAAACATATAGTGATACGTGTACTCAGAGTAACAGAGATAGATATTAGTGGTGCAATAATAGTTGTATTTTCACCATGAAATGAAGAGTGCTGCGAGTCTAGTCATATTAGGCCATATTTAAAACATTCGTAAGTCTGTACATGTAAGGAAAATAAGAGGCAATTGCAATAGTAGAAATCGAATTTCTATATACTTGATTAGATATCACTGATAACGTTTTAAGGAAATATTGTAACATAAATACGAATTAATAGTAATTTCAAAGATAGATTTGAAGTACCTGAAGAGCCTACATCTTCTGTTTAACTGCGCACTTATCCATACGGCGAAAATTACGTATAATTATCTGGAATACAGGTGTGTACGCTATGTACGGTATCCCCGACATTTCCATTCTCAGTTCTACCACTTTTGGTGTTCCATGCTGTGTTCACGATGATATTGTAACAATGTATGACAGGAAAAGATAATCCATATTATGTTGTGTATTCTGTTGTGTTGTATACTTTAATTCATTTTGAAAGACGTGGAGAAAGCTGTCTGTCTTCGTTACTAAATTATTACTAGTCAAATTAGGTTCCATAATTTTCTCTTTTTTGTACACTACTGGCCATTAAAACTGCTACACCAACAAGAAATGCAGATGATGACAGGGTATTCATTGGACAGATATATTATACTAGAACTGACATGTGACTACATTTTCACGCAATTTGGGTGCATAGATCCTGAGAAATCAGTACCCAGAAAAACCACCTCTGGCCGTAATAACGGCCTTGATACGCCTGGGCATTGAGTCAAACAGAGCTTGGATGGCGTGTACAGGTACAGCTGCTCATGCAGCTTCAACACGATCCCACAGTTCATCAAGAGTAGTGACTGGTGTATTGTGACGAGCCAGTTGCTCGGCCACCATTGACCAGACGTGTCAGTTGGTGAGAGATCTGGAGAATGTGCTAGCCAGGACAGCAGTTGAATATTTACTGTATCTAGGAAGGCCCGTACAGGACCTGAAACA
This sequence comes from Schistocerca serialis cubense, assembly GCF_023864345.2. NCBI lineage: Eukaryota > Metazoa > Arthropoda > Insecta > Orthoptera > Acrididae > Schistocerca > Schistocerca serialis. The sequence goes on from NC_064638.1 coordinate 216,109,485, forward strand.
TGCGGTCGTGCATTATCCTGCTGAAATGTATGGTTTCGCAGGGATCGAATGAAGGGTAGAGCCACTGGTCGTAACACATCTGAAATGTAACGTCCACTGTTCAAAGTGCCGTCAATGCGAACAAGAGGTGACCGAGACGTGTAACCAATGGCACACCGTACCATCACATCGGGTGATACGCCAGTATGGTGATGGGCGAATACATGCTTCCAATGTGCGTTCACCGAGATGTCGCCAAACACGGATGCGACCATCACGATGATGTAAACAGAACCTGGATTCATCCGAAAAAATGACTTTTTCCATTCGTGCACCCAGGTTCGTCATTGAGTCTCCGAGCTTATAGTGCATGTTGCTGCAAACGTCGTCTAACTGTTCGTGCAGATGGTTGTTGTCTTGCAAACGTCCGCATCTGTTGACTCAGGGATCGAGACGTGGCTGCACGATCTGTTACAGCAATGCGCATAAGATGCCTGTCATCTCGACTGCTGGAGATACGAGGCCGTTGGGATCCAGCACGGCGTTCCGTATTACACTCCTGAACCTACCGATTCCATATTCTGCTAACAGTCATTGGATGTCGACCAACGCGAGCAGCAATGTCGCGATATGGTAGACCGCAATCGCGATAGGCTACAATCCGACCTTTATCAAAGTCGGAAACATGATGATACGCATTTCTCCTACTTACACGAGGCATCACAACAACGGTTCACCAGGCAACGCCGGTCAACTGCTGTTTTATGTATGAGAAATCGGTTGGAAACTTTCCTCATGCTAGCACGTTGTAGGTGTCCTCATCGGCGCAAACCTTGTGTGAATGCTCTAAAAAGCTAATAATTTGCATATCACAGCATCTTCTTCCTGTCGGTTAAATTTCGCGTCTGTACCATGCCATCTTCGTGGTGTAGCAATTTTAATGGCCAATAGTGTATTAAGTCATAGTAATTGGCCGTCTTTTTTAGATGATTGGAATATGAAAAGTCTTATATGTTCTATAATCAAGGAAGATCCCAGTGACTTTTAGTAAAAGCAAAGACAGCATCTGTTTACATAGCGGCCCTGGCGGCAACGGACTGAGGTTCAGGTGACTTTCGACGATGAATGTGTGTGAACTGTGCGACTAACGGAGAGAGCCGCCCAGTTGTTGTTGTTTTTGGGGAAGGAGACCAGACATCGAGGTCATCGGTCTCATCGGATTAGGGAAGGACGGGGAAGGAAGTCGGCCGTGCCCTTTCAAAGGAACCATCCCAGCATTTGCCTGGAGCGATTTAGGGAAATCACGGAAAACCTAAATCAGGATGGCCGGACGCGGAATTGAACCGTCGTCCTCCCGAATGCGAGTCCAGTGTGCTAACCACTGCGCCACCTCGCTCGGTCAGCCGCGCTGTGTATTGTCTCAAAAGGGGAGTCTAACACAGGAGAACTCCAATCTAAGTTTCATATTTGCCTCCGATAATAGTAACGTTCGTCACTCAGCTATATACTGAGGTGACAGAAGACATCTGATACCCACTAACATTGTGTCCGAAGTCCTTTTACCCGGCGCAGAGCAGCAAGTCGAAATCGTAAGGACTCCACCAGTTGGGAGTACTGCACAGAAATTTTGAGCCGTACTCACTCTATGACAGTTCATCACTGAGAAAGTAGAAATTACTGTCGATTTAGGATCCTGTGCACGATCTGACCTCTCGATTACATCCCGTAAGTGGCCGATGTCGAAAGTGTTCTTCAAACCAAGTGCGAACAAGCGTGTTCCGGTGACGTAACGTCATTGCTCGGGAACGTCAGTGGCTGCTAATAGTGCCCAAATAGCCGAACGTAACCATTTTACAGTCAATGATAGGTTCAGTGGGAACAGAAGACCCAATCCATACTGGGTTAACAGAGCCCACACGATTGTGGAGCCACCATCAGCGTCCACAGTGCCTTGTTAACAACATGTGTCCAGGGCTTCTTCGGGGTCTGCGCCACACTCGACCACTACCGTCAGCTCTTACCAACTGAAATAGTGACTCATTTGACCAGGCCACGGTCTTCCAGTCATCTAGGGTCCAACCAATATGGTACCGAACCCAGGACAGGCGCTGCAGACGTTGTGCAGCTGTTAGCAATGGCATTCGCGTCAGTCGTCTGCTGCCGTAGCCCATCAACGTCAACTTTCGTCGCAGTGTCCCAACGGATACGCTAGTCGTACGTCGCGCATTGATTTCGGCGGTTATATCACGTAGTATTGCTTGTCTGTTAGCACTGACAACTGCACACAAACGGCGCTGCTCTCGGTTGTCGAGTAAAGGCCGTCGGCCACTGCCTTGTCAATGGTGAGAGTTAATGCCTCGCATCTGTTATTCTCAGCATGTCCTTGACACTGTGGATCTTCGGATACTGGATTCCGTAACGATTTCCGAAATGGAAAGTACCGTGCATCCAAATCCAACTACCATTCCTCGTTCAGAGTCGGTTAATTCACGTTGTACAGCGATAATGACGAAGGAAAGCTTCTCATATGAATCACCGGAGTACATATGATGCCTCCTCCAATACGCTTCCTTTTTTATAACTTGTATACGCGATACAAACCCCGTTTGACTATCGTTAACGTGTGAGTTTCGTAACCTGAATACGTTATAAACATTGCAGCGACTTCTAGTAGTGTATTTCCCCACAGGTAATTTCCGGCTCGATGAACGTGTGTTGTGTGAAGTAGTGTTTGTAAAATGAATCTGTAATAAGTTTCTAGTATCCACATTGTCGTACAAAGCGCTGTGTTGATTTAGTTCAGGCTTCAATTACGTAGCAAACTTTCATCGACGGTTGATGAATAGTGAGGTACTGTAGAAGGCGAACATTAGTAACAGTGGTGCCATTAGAGAGACCGCCACACGCAAAGTAGCATTTAGAATTCGACAAAAAGGGACTTCATTGCCCGCCGAATGCTTTGCGGAACACGCGAATGAGGCGGCCAGGCGTTTTCCTTCTAATTACGTCATCATTTTGCGCAGTATTGTGGGAGACTAATGACTGAGTGTAACTGGAGAGGCATGGAGAACGAGTGCGCTCTTTGTAATTAAAGTCGTATCTCCTTGCGGAATAAAGGAGGGCCCCGCCTCTAGAGAACGCACGGGGAGAGAGTGGGTAGGGGAGGCACACCCACATACACACACTCCACAACGCGTGGGACACTGACCTCTATCCGCAGTGGTCGTTAACATCGGCAGCCTGGATTAACACGACCACGCACGCTCCGCCCCTGCAGTTGACGACTCGCCGACCGCTTACATAGCGGGCAAAAAGAGGGCGCCCGAAAACCGCAGGGGAGGAACCCGCTCCGTTCTCCGCACAATGGGGCTGAAGACCACAAAAATTGTACCCTCGTGCGGGCAGGCCTAATTGCCTCGTCTAATATCGATGGTAGCCAAACGTTTACCCTGTGACGACAAGCAGCACGGCCCTGCACATATGCACAGCGATGGTTCTAAGTGCTGCACCGTGCACGACCGAATGATAAGAACTGTCTTGCCATGTAAACAAATAGTGGCATTAGATTGGTGACTGTTTATCGTTAGCAGCGTTCATTCTAATTAAGTCAACATTTACTGCCATGTGCAAAATTTATCGATAGTATTATTTCTGGACACTGTTTAGAGTAATTTAATATTGCATCAGGAGCTTATTTAAGTTCAAACGCAAATCGCAATTCATGAAACATTATCAGAAATGTGTACTTATGTACAATGTTTGAAGATATGAGTAAAATATAAAAATTTAATTAAATTTCATAAACAATAAATCAGGATTCTCGTTGACCAACAATTTCAGAAATTTACATATCATGATGTACAAAAGTTACTGAAATGTATCTCTGTATTTCGTTTGATTTAATTACTGCCTCAATTTTGTGTGGTATCGAATCTCCCAAATGTTGAAGACCTTCTGCTTTTATTAGTCTCAACGAAGAACTGTCGACGGTTCCCTGCAGCTTCCTCTTGTTGCTCAGATTCTTTCGCGAAACAGTAATTTTCAGCCGTAATCACTAGGTCTCAATCGGATTGAGGTCGTTACTATTATGGTGGTCAGCGAACCATTTCTTATCGTTTGTATCGCTGGTCATGGCCCACTGCCTTGCTAAAATATGTACTGATCCTCGATAGCTTGAAAAAAAAAGGGCGATAAAGGGCAATAATTTATCTTCGCCTCAATTATTGACTTAAGAGTTGCGCTGTAACATTTGTAGACGCCCGTTGCAGAACTAAACCATATAACTAATGCGATGCAATGCTGCTCTTAGGCATCAAGTTGTCGTCTCATCGATGAACGAATTTAATTCAATCGCTTCCAAAGACGCTCATCTTTGTGTCGCCAATCGAACTGATTACATCCCAGTCTCTTTGCGTCCACTCCCACTGTGTGCTAAAGCCCATTGCGTACTTGTCTGCTTCTGCATCTTTTTTTTACAGAAGACCTCTTTCTTGGAGTTAAGGCTCGCAAGTTTTTGTCTCACCTTGGTAGCTTCATAGGCTGAAGTCTTCAAGATGGCGTTTGCATTTTTGCTATACAACGACCGTCTTAAAGAGAAAAACTGCAGATTCCATGAAAGCCTTCATTAGTCCACTTTCGTTTTCTGCTGGTTCTTGGAGAGGTTTTGGTTGACCTAATTTCTGCATACCACTGGCAGATTCTGCTCACACCCTACTTTGTGGTGAGTTTACACACCTTTCATGCCATATCTGAGTACGTATAACCTTCTTCACGGCGTGTTATTGCCTTACTCTTTTTACACGGTGATCGATCAGCAGGTTTCTGTAGAGGAGACACTGTTTCCAATACTACCTTCAGGCTCAACTCGGCTTAGTTGTAAGGAAATCTTACACATCTGCCGCAACAGTGTACTGCTGACTACTACAGGGCGAAGAAAAATAGTATCACTAAATTTTAACTTTGGGTAACTGATGCCAGTACGAACAAATATTAGTAATGTTGTGTTGATCGAAAAGGCATAATTTTTAAACTGCGGAGACTTGTTGCCGCTCACTTCGACAACGATAGCGCTGCCCGTCAACCGGCGAATGGCAACAGCGCAATCTCAAAGCCAATCGGAGCTCGTGGCGGCACGTTTCCATAGTTTAAAAATTGTGTGTTGATTTCTACTGGTATCAGCTATCCAGGGTTAAAATTTCGGGACAGTTTTTCCCCAGCCTGTATATCTACCACAATGATCAAACCGCATTTTCACACTGGTTAAAACATTAATAATCCACGTTCACTTTTTGATTTGTCGGAACAGAGCTAATGAAAAACTTGTATTGCAGCTGCACAATCATGTAAATAAAGCAGTTTTTAAATATGTTTGTTTATTTTCAATTAAAACTGTAGTGTATCCCATTTTCTGAAAATTGTAAGTATTTAGCATGCATGTACAGGTATTTCCGTAAAACCGTGCAAAATTTTAACGGGACACAGTGGAAGCTCTATTAAACCATTTAAGGTAGGGTCTCTGGTGTCGGAAAAGCCGGCTTAAGGAAACGATAGGGATAAAATCTCATTACTATTTACGTTTCTATTTAAGTTATATACTGTTAGCTGCAAATACCATGACTGACACAATGAAAGTGTCATTCGTACTGTAACTTATTAAATGTACTGAAATTGGCGGCCGTTAACTTCAATGCAAGAATCACATCGCGAACAAGATTCTGACGCACCCTAACAAATACCCCTCGTGTGTTTCGAATCACACCACAGGCTGCTAAAATTCTGTCAACTAATTTCATTTCCGTATCTATTGGTTTCTCATTCACAAGAGACTTCACATATCTCCATAGGAAATAATCAATGATATTCAGGCCAGGTGAGCTCCCCTTCCCACCCAGAGACCAGGAAGGACAGCGTTGTAATGGCCGCCGACATACACACTGAAGTGAGGCGATGCACCGTTACATTGTATCCCCCCGTCGGAGGTTCAAGTCCTCCCTCGGGCGTGAGTGTGTGTGTTGTCCTTAGTGTCAGTTTAAGTAGTGTGTACGCTTAGGGACCGATTATCACTGCAGTTTGGTCCCATAGGACTTACCACAAATTCCAAAATATATTGTGTCCACATCCTCTCACGGACAGCCGAAGGCTACGTTCTCCTACAACCCAGGTTCTTAGAACGAACGAAACCTGCATCATAACTTCCTAGTAATCCTCTTCGTTTCCCTGCAGAAAATAAAGAATGTAGATGTAAATAAACAGCACAGTACATGCAAACTTATATGAACGTTAGTTAACCTCATGTTGTATACCTCATATCATTCGATGGAGCATTCCCTATGCCATATTATATTTTGAACACTCTTACGGAACACCACGTGTGTGTGTGGGGGGGGGGGGGGGTGGAGGGGTGATGGGGGGAGGGGGGGTGTATGTGTACGTGTTATGACCAAAAACTATAAGCACGAGTCACTGATTCAGTATACCACGAACTATGTACATCTCGTGATGTCAAAATAAATGAACATTTCAACAAACTATCCGCATAATTGTGACATTACTATGCCTCTACTACACGTGGTAAACGATGTGCTACATAGCATCGGCTTCACTCTGCAAGCGTTAACCGCATAGTTTGGATTCTCCCCTCGAAAATAAAAAGTTGTGGAATCCAGTGATTAACGGTGTAGTGCGCGTGGCCGCGAGCTGTGCACCCGCGGTCAGTCCTAGGCACTTCGTCTGCGGTCCGTTCCCACGTCTTGAGCCGTTCCGGCATTAGGCTTGTGTGAAGGTACATTTTCTGCGGGACGCATTTGTAATCTTAAAATCTGCGGCCCTAAGTTTTTTGAGCTTCCCTAGTGACGTTCCATAGCCGGGTCTCAAGGTGTAGTAGTATTGAAGACTTTTTGAATACCTCACGTAAGATGGTTCTCTGACGATGTTGTTGGCTTCAAGAAAGTTTCGATAATGGACCGCCGTAGGAAAACGCAGGAAGATTTGGACCTAGTTACCCTTTCTCTTTGTGAACGGAAGCTTTTCTAAAATTAAAGTAAGAGTAATACAATGCCTACAACATAGGCAAATATCCTGATAGTATCGATTTAGAAGATTAGAGGTGAGAATCATATAAATATCGTGTAATTTCGCTTTTATTAGCTATAAGATTAATAAGCAATTTGGAATTGGAGGAACACCAGATATAGGCATCAAGGAGCCGAATGAAACAAGGGTTCATTAGATGAGCTCTGGGAAAGTTCGAGTGAATGTCTAAAGAAAATGGTAGGCTGTACAAAACGCTGGTGAGACATATTCTAGATGTTATGTGAAAAGGGCCATGAAAAGGCTCAATCTTGGTAATACGTGGATCAGCAAACTGAAATTGAAACAAGATAAAAATGCTGTAATGGGAGTACAAATAGGGAGTATAAATAGGAAAACGGCCCGAGAATAAGTTACTGTGGACAGTTGCTGATAGGTGCGTTCTGAGGATAATCAATAGAAAACCAGCAGCAAAATTGATAGTATAGGTACATACGCTGACATCACAATAAGAAGTCGAATAGATACAGAGGGTTGTTGTTGTTGTGGTCTTCAGTCCTGAAACTGGTTTGATGCAGCTCTCCATGCTAATCTATCCTGTGCAAGCTTCTTCATCTCCCAGTACCTACTGCAACTTACATCCTTCTGAATCTGCTTAGTGTATTCATCAATTGGTCTCCCTCTACGATTTTTACCCTCCACGCTGCCCTCCAATACTAAATTGGTGATCCCTTGATGCCTCAGAACATGTCCTACCAACCGATCCCTTCTTCTGGTCAAGTTGTGCCACAAACTTCTCTTCTCCCCAATCCTATTCAATACTTCCTCATTAGTTATGTGATCTACCCATCTAATCTTTAGCATTCTTCTGTAGTACCACATTTCGAAAGCTTCTATTCTTTTCTTGTCCAAACTATTTATTGTCAATGTTTCACTTCCATACATGGCTACACTCCATACAAATACTTTCAGAAACGACTTCCTGACACTTAAATCTATACTCGATGTCAACAAATTTCTCTTCTTCAGAAACGCTTTCCTGGCCATTGCCAGTCTACATTTTACATCCTCTCTACTTCGACCATCATCAGTTATTTTGCTCCCCAAATAGCAAAACTCCTTTACTAGTTTAAGTGTCTCGTTTCCTAATGTAATTCCCTCAGCATCACCCGACTTAATTCGACTACATTCCATTATCCTCGTTTTGCTTTTGTTGATGTTCATCTTATATCCTCCTTTCAAGACACTGTCCATTCCGTTCAACTGCTCTTCCAAGTCCTTTGCTGTCTCTGACAGAATTACAATGTCATCGGCGAACCTCAAAGTTTTTACTTCTTCTCCATGGATTTTAACACCTACTCCGAATTTTTCTTTTGTTTCCTTTACTGCTTGCTCAATATACAGATTGAACAACATCAGGGAGAGGCTACAGCCCTGTCTTACTCCCTTCCCAACCACTGATTCCCTTTCATGTCCCTCGACTCTTATAACTGACATCTGGTTTCTGTACAAATTGTAAATAGCCTTTCGCTCCCAGTATTTTACCCCTGCCACCATTAGAATTTGAAAGAGAGTATACCAGTCAACATTGTCAAAAGCTTTCTCTAAGTCTACACATGCTGGAAACGTAGGTTTCCCTTTCCTTAATCTTTCTTCTAAGGTAAGTCGTAAGGTCAGTATTGCCTCACGTGTTCCAGTGTTTCTACGGAATCCAAACTGATCTTCCCCGAGGTTGGCTTCTACTAGTTTTTCCATTCGTCTGTAAAGAATTTGTGTTAGTATTTTGCAGCTATGACTTATTAAACTGATAGTTTGGTAATTTTCACATCTGTCAACACCTGCTTTCTTTGGGATTGGAATTATTATGTTCTTCTTGAAGTCTGAGGGTATTTCGCCTGTTTCGTACATCTTGCTCACCAGATGGTAGAGTTTTGTCAGGACTGGCTCTCCCAGGGCCGTCAGAAGTTCCAGTGGAATTTTGTCTACTCCGGGGGCCTTGTTTCGACTCAGGTCTTTCAGTGCTCTGTCAAACTCTTCACGCAGTATCTTATCTCCCATTTCATCTTCATCTACATCCTCTTCCATTTCCATAATATTGTCCTCAAGCACATCGCCCTTGTATAGACCCTCTATATACTCCTTCCACCTTTCTGCTTTCCCTTCTTTGCTTAGAACTGGGTTTCCATATGCGCTCTTGATATTCATACAAGTCGTTCTCTTATCTCCAAAGGTCTCTTTCATTTTCCTGTAGGCAGTATCTATCTTACCCCTAGTGAGATAAGCCTCTACATCCTTACATTTGTCCTCTAGCCATCCCTGCTTAGCCATTTTGCACTTCCTGTCGATCTCATTTTTGAGACGTTTGTATTCCTTTTTGCCTGCTTTATTTACTGCATTTTTATATTTTCCCTTTCATCAATTAAATTCAATATTTCTTCTGTTACGCAAGGATTTCTACTAGCCCTCGTCTTTTTACCTACTTGATCCTCTGCTGCCTTCACTACTTCATCCCTCAAAGCTACCCATTCTTCTTCTACTGTATTTCTTTCCCCCATTCCTGTCAATTGTTCCCTTATGCTCTCCCTGAAACTCTGTACAATCTCTGGTTCTTTCAGTTTATCCAGGTCCCATCTCCTTAAATTCCCACCTTTTTGGAGTTTCTTCAGTTTTAATCTACAGGTCATAACCGATAGATTGTGGTCAGAGTCCACATCTGCCCCGGAAATGTCTTACAATTTAAAACCTGTTTCCTAAATCTCTGTCTTACCATTATATAATCTATGTGATACCTTTTAGTATCTCCAGGGTTCTTCCATGTATACAATCTCCTTTCATGATTCTTAAACCAAGTGTTAGCTATGATTATGTTGTGCTCTGTGCAAAATTCTACCAGGCGGCTTCCTCTTTCATTCCTTAGCCCCAATCCATATTCACCTACTACGTTTCCTTCTCTCCCTTTTCCTACACTCGAATTCCAGTCACCCATGACTATTAAATTTTCGTCTCCCTTCATTATCTGAATAATTTCTTTTATTTCATCATAGATTTCTTCAATTTCTTCGTCATCTGCAGAGCTAGTTGGCATATAAACTTGTACTACTGTAGTAGGTGTGGGCTTCGTATCTATCTTGGCCACAATGATGCGTTCAGTATGCGGTTTGTAGTAGCTTACCCGCATACCTATTTTGCTATTCATTATTAAACCTTCTCCTGCCTTACCCCTATTTGATTTTGTGTTTATAAACCTGTAGTCACCTGACCAGAAGTCTTGTTCCTCCTGCCACCGAACTTCACTAATTCCCCCTATATCTAACTTTAACCTATCCATTTCCCTTTTTAAATTTTCTAACCTACCTGCCCGATTAAGTGATCTGACATTCCACGCTTCGATCCGTAGAACGGCAGTTTTCTTTCTCCTGATAACGACATCCTCTTGAGTAGTCCCCGCCCGGAGATCTGAATGGGGGCTACTTTACCTCAGGAATATTTTACCCAAGGGGACGCCATCATCATTCAATCATACAGTAAAGCTGCATGCCCTCGGGAAAAATTAAGGCTGTAGTTTCCCCTGGCTTTCAGCCGTTCGCAGTACCAGCACAGCAAGGCCGTTTTGGTTATTGTTACAAGGCCAGATCAGTCAATCATCCAGAGGGTATAAGAGCATTAATTAACTAGTAATTCAGTATATAAAGGGGGATGCTAAGGGAATTGTCAGGCGAGGTTGGAGTGCGATGGGAGGGTAGTGAGTGGAGGACAGAGTTGCGCGTGAACGCGGCTTTCTAGTTGAAAAGAAAGCGGACAAACGCTAACTGAGTTTGCAATAAATTTCAGCTCTTATCTGCAAATACACGGTTCGAAAGTCAAAAGAAGAGGAGGTGACCTCGGAAAAGAACCGAAGACACAGGATTCCATCTTCATTACACGATGGTCATACACAGATTTTGAAATCAAACCTTAGATTGTAATCATACTAAGGAGCAGATATACTCGATTGAAAATGTAGTAATGATGAAAAGTAGATTGATACTAAGACACACATTAGGATGAATTAGTATGGAAAGAAATGGTATATTGAAATAGTAAACGAAGACAGGTGTGACTGAAGTTCTCCAAGGCTGCAGATATTGCAACAATGAATACCACAGTAGACATTTTAGCTGAAGAGGAATGGATTATTCTATAAAGTCCAATCGCAGAGTCTCGAGAGACAAACGTAGGTACACGTAGGGTAAATTCAAAGAAGTCCTTAGTTACAAAAGAATTATCTCAGCTGATCAACGAAAGGATAAAGTGCAGAAACGTTTAGGGAATGAGAGAAATACAGGAACATAAATCACTTAGGAAATCAAAAAACTGATAGTGCAGGGAATCGAAGGCGAAATAATTCATGAAAAATGAAGAAATGAACAAAGGAATGATCGTGAAAGGTACTGATTCAGCTTACATAAAAGTCAAAGTAACCTTCGGTGCAATTAATAGCGCATGTGTCAACATTAAGAGCTGTAATACGAAGAAACAGAGCCGATATGGAAATTCAGAGGATACATTATACAGAGTTTCATACAAATGTAGAAGAATTTTGACACAATGGGGCTGAAAGGCTAGAAAAGATTCCATCAGAGGCACAATAATCATTGAAAGTACTGGCGACTAAGTGACTAGCCAAGCTGACATGTAGAATTTGAGACAATGGAGATATACCTACAAACTCTCGGGAAATTTTAATTATTCACGGAGACCTGAAGAGAGGCAGGAGAGGTAGGTGCTAGGGTATAGCATAATCAGCATAACAGGTCATGCACCAAGCTGATGACATAAATAATACGCAGAAAAATGAGAAAGAACGTAAAGAAACAGTTCAACAATAATCAGTTAGGGTTTAGCAAAGATAAATGTACTAGAGAGGCACTTCTGACATTGCCCTAGATAATAAAAGCAAGAATTAAGGGAATTAATAGACCTTATATGTATCTGTTGAGTAGAACAAAAGTCCTACACTGTGAAATGTTACATATGCAAAATTTTGAGAAAAATTACGCTAAACTATAGAGGAAGGTGAGTTATATACAATATGTGCAAGAACCAATACGGAACAATAAGTATGCATGAAAACTGTGCATGGATTTCAATGGTGTAACTGCTCAACCTGTAGATTGGTGAGGCAACACCAAAAATTAAATAAAGCTTAAATAAAGATTCAGACAGGTATGATTGGATTTGCTGATGACTTTGCCTTCCTCAGTGAAAGTAAAGAAGAGTTACTGGGCATGTTGATTGGAGCAAACAGTCTGATAGGTACAGAAGGGGGATTGAGAATAAGTGGAAGAAGGACAAAAGTAATGGCAATTAGCAGAAAAGAGATTAGCAATAAGCCTAACATCGCAATGGGTGACCAGGGTTTAAAACGAAGTTAATGAAATCTGTTACATTGGAAAAAAAATTAACAGATCACATATGAAGCAAGAAATTTACAGAAGTCAAAGTAGCACGAGCAAGGAGGACGTCCTGGCCAAAAGAAGGCTAGTGGTTTCAGATGTAGGTGTTATGAGAGGAAAAATTTTTGAGTCTGTCAGTTTTGGAGTACAGCACTGCATAGTAATGAATCACAGACTGTTGGTAAACCAGAAATACAAAGAACCTATGGGTCTGAGAATAGATGCTACAGAAGAACATTGAAAATTAGGTGGATAAGATAAGGAGTACATAGACTCTCCACAGTATCTGCACAGAAAGGAACATACAGAAAAAATTGACAATGAAGAGGAACTAGTTGATAAAACAGTAATTATCAACTGTGGATTCTGCCTCAGGATACGCTTTTGTAACTCTTTTGTAAGGCCATAATTTAAGATTTGCCATTTTTCTTTATGGCTTTATTCAAGACAACTTTTTTAAAAGCATCCTCTTAGAATCTAATACATATTTTAAAAGAAGAATATATTTATGCTTATTTATGTTTTATAAAAAAGTTTCTCGTGCAATAGCCAAAAAATGTAATGATGGTTTTTAAAATGTTCAATCGAGATACTGTGTTGTGTATCGTAAGTTAAATTATTTTCACCATATATAATTACACATGCCAGTGTATCATCTCAAATTTTGTCACTGAAAGTAGCACATACGTTCATTCTTCTTTTTTATGAAGTTAAAACATTCAATTTTCAAGGCTTATTTATAACATAGGTGGTGTCATTTTCCATATAATTGAATAGATTTAGATTAACATCATGATTCAATTGTGTTACTCTTCAAATATCTAATAGCATCAAAAGCTTTATAAAGGTTGTTCAGAGGATGAAAAATACATAAATCTTGAGGTAAAACTTCACTCCTACCATTCTTTATATAGATCATTTGCAATTAAACATGATCGAATGAAGAGGAGTCAATTAGCTGATTACTTCTTCACTTCATTTGAGAATCAACAAAATTAAAGTAAGTCACATCAAATTCTACAGAATCATAATAATTAGCTATATGTAGTTTAAAATTTTTCTTTTCACTTAATGCCACAACCAGTATAGTTTGTAGTTAAAAGACGAATACGGGAATTTTAGGATTTTTCAATTTTCTTAGTTCCAGTTTGAGTGAATATTCCAATTACATTTAACCACTGGAACAAGAATTTCCGCATTTGGGAGGACGACGGTTCAATCCTGCATCCGGCCATCCTGATTTAGGTTTTCCGTGATCTCCCTAGATCACTTCAGGCAAATGCCGGGATGGTTCCTTCGAAAGGGCACGGCCGATTTCCTTCCCCATCCTTCCCTAATCCGAGCTTGTGCTCCATCTCTAATGACCTCGTTGTCGACGGGACGTTAAACGCTAATCTCCTCCTCCAAGAATTTCCAACGATTCTACAACTGTTTTACCTTTGGGAAGTATATCTTTTATTTCAACTTCAGCACCATTTTTATCAAACACGCTCAGAAGAAAATCTCCAGAACTTGAAAACCAAGTGAAATTTACTGTTACATCCTTCCCAAATTACTTCTCCAAAATCTTCAAAAATGCACTGAATAATTGTACCAGATAATGTACTTGGTTTTTCAATTTTCATTTTTTTTCAGTATGACCCTCCATAGATAATTCGTAGCTAGTGATGAAGTTAGCTGAATAAGAGTTGATGATGAAATAAATGGATGTTCTATTGTAGACAAAATTTTGTTTCCTTTTTTAACTGTGATAATTTCAAACAGTCTTCCTACATAAACAACGATTAACACTTTATTGGATTTTCCATTATATGTTGTATAATAAATACCATGGGTTTCAATAAGGTCATATAAAGTTTCCATGATTTGGATGAATATAGACATAATCAATTTTATATAATATCTATTTCTTTATTAGAGATAGATAATGTATCTATATGTTATTTATTAACAGGAAATGAGTTAAGTGAAGCTTTTACATTTGTTTCTTGATGAAAATGATTGGTATGTTAAACAGATGTTCCATCAGCTAGATTTAAAGTTATATTCATTAATTTGAAAGAAATAATTTTCAAAAGTCATTAGCAACATAATTTTTTGATTGGGTGCAATAATTTGGTCACTAAATCTCGAAACACATCGATGCTGCCTTTTATATGCATAAATAATTTAACATTGCTGTCAATAATAAGTCTAGTTATAATTCTATCTGCTTTAATGTCCATAATAGCCTTTAGTGTGAATATAGTTTGCTACGAATTCAAGCTACATTGATCAACATCAAATTCTATTGTTTCTCCAACGAGATATAATCTATTAATTTCCAGTGTAACATTTATTGCAACAAGTGCATTTAAAAGCCAACTACTGCTACAGTTTTAGACATATCTCTTATGGGAGCGTTTAATCTACCTGTGAGAACAGATAAATTATCATTTCATTGAAATAATTTATTAATTTATAAGTAATGAAAAGTTATAAAAATAAATTATGTTTGGGTACCAAAAATTAGAATTCCAGATCAGAAAACAAAAATAAACAGGATCCAGTTGGATATGGAAAAATGACACTAATGACCAATAACCACATCTTAGCTCCACACAGGTTGAAATGGAATAGAATTAATCATATGTTGTTTATTCTAAAATTTTGGATCTACTTGAATATGAAGAGTTTATGAAAATGCACAACACAATTGAAATAAATATAATGAGAAGACTGCTAATTTCATAGAAAATAATGATAAAATTATTCCATTAAATGAATATGAAGATAATACAGTTATTTTATTTGGTGATTTTATTCTTGAAAATCAAGATGTTGGTAGGGAATATTGTACTCAAGGAAGAGAAAATGGAATAGATGGCTTTTATTGAATTTAAACATCTAAAAAAATCAGATCAACTGGTAAAATATGATCTCAATTTTTTATAATTTTTTCAAGAGGACATCACAAATTCTTATTACATTTATCATGAGTTTGTTGAGGGTGATTTAAAATTTTATGAATTTAAGGGTTTAGTAAATGTTGGAATGAAGATGATTTTTTCTTTATTATGATAGATATTATGCGAAAAATTATAAAACATATAGAGATGAGATGAAAAATTCGTTAATACATAAATGTTGAACAAGAACATAACATGTAAATCTTTATATTTTATCCTTATTAAATGTTTGCATAATTGACTCTGACATTGTTAAAAAAGCTGAAAGATAGAGGAGAGTAAAGGGTATGTTAAAATGAAATTTTAAACAAGGAAAGAAACATGAATGGAGTATAAAAATATAAAAAGATCACCCCAGTATTGATGCAATAGAGCAACTCGATCAGGTAGCTGAAGGCTTAGCTGATAATGTGTTAAAAGCAACTGAAGAAAATAAAGAATTTGAAGATCAGATGGATTCTTATGATCAACATTATTTAGAAGAGTTGAAAGATATTCCACAGTCTAACGGAGATTATAAATTAATTGGATGAGAAATAAATAATTGTTTAGAGAAAATAAAGAAGAGATCAAAGACAAAGACGATAAAAATGAATGCTTCAATATATCTGCCATACAGAAGGTACAGTTTTTGCATTAATATATTTGTCAGTAGTTTTAAATAGGTCAATATATACCTGAATTCATTGGAGCTAAATTAAAAATCGATGGAAATAGATATGAAAGCACAGATGTATTAATGAATCTTCCGATTAGGAAACAGGTTACTATGGATGATTTAGGCTGTAAATTTTATTCTGATGATTTAGAATATCATACTGGAAATTTATTGGATTCGGAAACAGTATGTGGGGGAAGTAAATAATATAAAATCAAGTGAAGGATGTAAGTACATTAATTCAATGGAAGTCATTGTCACTGACTATATGTCCAGCTTATCAGAAAAAATCTTAATGATTCTTTACATAATATATCTTAAAAACCTGGGAAGGCTCAATTAAAAAGTATTCAGAAAAGCCAATCAAATACACCTAGATGAATCATGTCTATCTAATAGTTGATGCATTAATAGTAATTCGTGTTGAAGAGTTAAATGGTAATAAATTTATCACGATGAAAAAGTTGGAATAACTGAAATATGAACAAGCAAATTTAACGATTTTATTATTATTGATCCAAAAGAAAATATTGGGTTTCTGAATAACCCTTCTCACACATTTTGAGAATCACAAAAATGTGGAAAAGAGCTATTAATACTTTAAGTAACAAATTGCCTTGTGACAGGCATCTCGTGTATGTGTGTGTGTGTGTGTGTGTATGTGTATGCTTGCGCACGTGTGTGTGTGTGTGTGTGTGTGTGTGTGTGTGTGTGTGTGTGTGGAATGCGGAGATGAACTGTTATGCATTCATGTACTTGATGTGATCGTAGAATCACATCCATCTCCACATGTGCTAATGCAAATTCAAAAGTGGGAAAGAAGATATACATGAAATTGAAACACATAGTAAACAAATCACATAAGAGCTTAAAGGAAAGCACAGGGAAATGTAACTTCCTGATCACTTTAACAAAAATTGGGGTGAGCCAGTCATCATATTGACCACTTAAAAAGACCTTCCTGATACCTTATTTCAATGTTGGACAGTTCACAAAACTGATACTTGAACCTCATTCCTTTGAACGTTACCTAAAGTAGATGGCAGATTCGCCAGCAAATCCCGCATGGCGCGCTGGTTGGTAAATAAAATGCAGTCCAATAAAATGTGGCACATAGTGATCTGAACGCCACAAGCACCACACATTGGAGGGTCATCTCATCAGACTAAGAATCTGTCTCATAGGGCTACGACCTATGCAACGACGAATAACAAGTACCTCGTCCCGTCGATGTGGCTGGAAGATAGTACATCATAACTTTACTACACAGAGCTTATTGTCACTTTCAGCCACTCGTCTTTCTGTGGACACATTACTTTGTATCTCAACAGCGAGGAGATAGTTAGCATGCAGGGGGTTAGCACACTGATATACCTGAGAATTGCAACACGCCTCCTTGTCTGCTATATCAGCCAATTCGTTTCCTGCAGTACCCATGCGCCCTAGTACTTAGCACAGACACCGCCTTCCCTAGCCGTTGTAGTTGGAGGAGGGCATCCTGGATATATTGGGCTATTTTATCTGCTGGGTACAAACGCTGGAAAGTGTGAAGAGCTCTAAGATAATCGGAACAGATAAGGTATTTAGCACTGGAAGAACGTCACATCTGCTCCAGTGCTCGCAATTTCACATATAAATTCTGCGTCAAAGACAGTAAATTCCTAAGGCAGTCAGACCTTGAAAACAGTACCTAGGAAGATGACAGAGCAACCAAGATCATAAAGACAGCTACATAGTTGTGGTTCTCATATAAAGTGCCAGAACCTATCGAATTAAAAACAGAAGCAGCAGCACAGTCTATCCTGTATTGCACCAAATCTAAAATGACGCTGGGCTTCTGCAGTAACCACGGTGGCAGACGGTTTAAACCCTGGATTTGGGGTTGTACTAGCTCCAAACTGAGTGACTCCAACACATGCTGCACATGGATCCCAAATGGCATTGTGATTCGGGATGTTTGGAGAAAACAGTATGGTATGTGGGTAAAGTTGGAGCTCCAAGGAACTTATATGCCCAGGCACCATGAGGAGCTGACCCCTGATGGTGAGTGGTGATTCACCAGCGTCAGCCCAGAGACTGGGTATGGGTGTGCCTCTGGAAGCCGCTGTAACCAGCCGAATGCCCTCATGGCGGACAGTGTCCGTGATCTTCAAATACGAAGGCGTCGATAATTGAAACACTCTGTACCCATAGTCCAGCTGTGAACGCCAGAAAGCCCTATCAAACTGGAGCAGACGCTCCCATCCTGCTCCCCGAGACCTATGGTTAAGGCGCTTGATGGTGTTTATTTCCTCGAGCGTTCTGGCAGCCACGACAATTTAGAGTCACAAATGAGACCAAGAAACCTGACTGAATCATTAAAATGTAGGATGGTGTCGCTCATATGTATGTCAGACAAATTAAAAATATGACGAGAAGGATTAAAATGAACACATAACACCTATCTGCAGAAAATTGAAAACGCGTCCTTGCAGCCCATGCTTCTGACCTGTGTAATGTAAGTTGCAACTGACGACTCGCTGTTGCAGTATTGGAGGAGGAACAGAAAGAGGACAGCCGTCCATAAATAAGGTGCATTGTGGAGGACTTCTTACGGTTGATGTGATACAGTTTATGGATATGGCAAAGAAGTTAACACTGAAAACACTATCCTAAGGGACATCATACGCCTTCTCAAAACGATCCGACAGCGAGGCATCAACTCGGGTCCTAAAACACCTTGGAGACAGGAAAGACTATACGAAGATAGGAAGGTGGCCACGAAAGCCCCGTTGATGCAGTTGTGCGAGAATTCAGTGTCTCCAAGTAGTACCGTAAACCTTACTGTCATAAAAGAATATGTCAATACAGTGATGTTTCTATAAGGAAACCTGCTGAATAGCCGCCTATAGGAGAGTCAGGTTGTGGACAGTGGATCGAAGTCTCCGGAATCTTCATTCAGAGCAGCTAAGGAGGTTCCTGGACAGTCAGACCACACGCTGGGTAAGCATTTGCTCCAGAGTCTTTCCTATACAGCTCGTTACAGTGATACTCTGATAACTAGTGGGACATGTTGGGTCCTTCCCTGGTTAGAGGAAAGGTATCAAAAGTGCTTTTCTTCACTAGTTTGGAAAGTTACCTGTCTGCTGTATGAGAATTAAAGCATACGAGGTGTATTTCCTTTGACGCCATTAGCAATTTTTGAAGCATGCAGTACCGGATTTGGTCGTGACCAGGTGCAAGACCACTAGTCTCAGACAGAGACAATTCCAGCTCTCACATGGGGAAAGCATACTTGTCCCAGAATTGTTGCATATGAACTCCCATTTTTCCCCCTCTATAATCGCACAGTAGTGACGAAACGCCGAATCCTATCTGGCATTGGCAGTAGTTGCAAAATGTCTCCTCAGCGTCTGGGCGATGTCTCCCAGTGTTATTTGGAAACACTCCGGTTTCAGTACTGGCTCTATTGGTAAGCGACCATGTTTAGGAGAAATTCTGTGAATGGCTTCCCACAATTTTTGCCGAAGAAGTGAAATAGTTTATTAATCCAGGAACCCATTCCAGGACCTTTTCGTACTCTCTCTAATGACACGTCGAGCTTTGGCCCTCGAAACTCCAATGACCGAGTAGTTGCCTGCTGTCAGTAGGCATTTAACGTATCGAAGAACCACACTCTGTCCTTGATTGCTGAACGGTACTAATCCGTCTACCAAGGAACATGCTCTCACAGAAAATAACCGGAAGACTTGAGGATGGATATGTCAGTGACATGACAGATCACTTGCACAATGTGGGCCACCGATCCTTGGACGCTGTTGCGATGTTCGAACACAGCCACCTGTTTGAACAGTGTTCAATTAGCTGATTATCCACTTTGGTGGCTTCTCTTGAGTAGTGCTCCAGCCAGTTAGTGAACGTAGATTGAGAAGTGGTCACTTGAATGAAGGTCAGCAATGACTTCCCTCTGGACAGAGTCTGCACGGGCTGGAGAGCAGAGACAGAGAGGTCAATGGCCAAGAATGATCCAGTCGCAGCACAAATGAGTGGAAGTGCCAGGTTTAGGATGCGCAGCTCTAATAATGTCTTGAGACTCTCCAAAACACGACTCTGAAGACACGTGCAGGCCCAGTCCCACAAGACATGGTGAGCATTTAAGTCTCACAAGACGAGAAATGGATGGGGTAGTAGCTCCATGAGATCTATTTGAGCTTAAGAGTCTACTGATTCAGAGAGAGATAAATACAGCAACAAACAGTTATCCTTTAGCATATGTGAGTTTCAGCTGCACCTGCTGGCAGGTCAGTAGCCAGAGGGAAAGCAGAGGAGTTGTGTGCATTATTTACAAACACAGCAACACCTCCATTGGCCCTGTCCGCAGTCAAGCCATCCTTGCGATCGACGGCATAGCCGCATAAGATCAGGGCATCAAATGCTTTAAAATGTGTTTCCTGCAGACAGATAAACTCGGGGCCTTCCTGTACTAGGTGCTTCAGTACCTCCACATGGGACGTGAACACATTAACATTCCTCTGAAGGATGAAATCCATTTATCTTGGGTATTTAACTGTCACTCTTTCTTTCCTCCTAGGAAGGAGTCTGCAGTAGGAGGCAGCCGAGCTTTTGGGTGAAATGATTCTCCCAGTCTGACATCGGGTTCCACTGACTCTGATGACAAATCAAGAGATACATTAGAGAGGACAATTTCAACATCATTGTACAGTCGATGCCCCGTCTCAGTTACAGGTTGACACATTGTCTTGGACTTTTTGCTCTGAGTGGGCTTTGGGGCCACAACCACGACTGTGGTAGTAGCAGCAGCACTGGACCAGGCTGAAACTTCCGAGGCGCAGGGGGCTTCGTACGAGTTGCCACCATAGCCTTGTTTGCAGTCTTGCAAGTGTGGGCTTTGATATAACTGAGGAAGAACAAGTGCACTGGCAGTCGCAGGTGCTAGTTCTGACACTGACGACCAACTGTTTAATAACAGATGGGAAGGGTGTAGCAAACTTCGGTACCTTCATGGCCTTATAGATCTTGTTGGCATCTCCATATGAGTTACGTTTATTTGTTTTTATTTCCTGCATCGTTCTTTCTTTAAGAAAGGCACTGGAATCCCTATTTAAGACAGGGTGATCCCCAGAGAAGCTGACACGTTTTACATGAGGCAAACAGCCAGTTCCTTGATGGGCAGCATTCCCACATTTGCCTAAAGTCGCTTCTGCCTTACATCAGACATTAGTGTGCCGAAAGCACTGGCACTTTAAACACCGCATTACGTTTGGGAAATAAGGCCATGCACTAAGGCGAAGGAAGTCGGTGTTAACGTGCTCTAGGAGTTTCATACTGCTCAGCGTCAGTATAAAGAAGTCTGATTTCACTGGATTTACATCCAAATTTTCATAATGTTTTGTACGTCAAGCATGCCATCTGGTGGCCTCTGCTTTTAGTTCTTCTCAGAGAATGTCAACCAGACCTCTGTGAGTCACAAAACCTTTGCAGTATTCAAGGTGCTGTGCAGTTCAGTTTAAATTGCGTACTCCACTAGGCATTGAGCTTATTGAAGGGTTTTCACTTGTTGGTGACTCGACGTTTCGAAATACAAGGCTCCAGTGCTTTACACATTGTAATGTTCCAGCAATGCTCCAATCCTTGTTGTACATAAAACGAAGATTTTTTTCGAAACTGCGCTCTTTTCTTTTAATTGTTGGAAACACATTCTGAGAAACGGCATGTGCTCTGTTACAAACGGCTCAGTCAGGAGAGCTGGTTACCTGTGCCCTCTTAAGACTGGGTGTAGTCACCTACCAGCAGCCCACCCATTCCCCTGGTATGTGGAAGAGGAAACATTGAAGCGTCCACCTCAGTCCCACTAGCAGGAACTAAAAGTCCACCTAGAGAGAGCCCTGTGTGCCAAGGTAAGACTTATAAAACTGTTGCGGCAGGTTCCCCTGAGGTTTCCCGCTAACGACTGTTTCACCTCAACAGTCATACATCTCATTAGGCGCGCAGCGCACCTTGAGATTGACTGGGCAGCTAAACCAAGATTACCGTTGCGTGTGACACACAACGCTGTCGTATCGGGCTTTATAGTGGTCGCTGAAGCATGCCTAGAGCTTACAGTGATAGGGGACTGGTGGTACTTATTGGTCCGAAGCTCAGGAACGCCCGGTTTTTTTTTTTTTTTTGTCATCAGTCTACTGACTGGTTTGATGCGGCCCGCCACGAATTCCTTTCATTCCTTTCCTGTGCTAACCTCTTCATCTTAGAGTAGCACTTGCATCCTACGTCCTCAATTATTTGCTTGACGTATTCCAATCTCTGACTTCCCCTACAGTTTTTGCCCTCTACAGCTCCCTCTAGTACCATGGAAGTCATTTCCTCATGTCTTAGCAGATGTCCAATCATCCTGTCCCTTCTCCTTATCAGTGTTTTGCACATATTCCTTTCCTCTCCGATTCTGCATAGAACCTCCTCATTCCTTACCTTATCAGTCCACCTAATTTTCAACATTCGTCTGTAGCACCACATCTCAAATGCTTCGATTCTCTTCTGTTCCGGTTTTCCCACAGCCCATGTTTCACTACCATACAATGCTGTACTCCAGACGTACATCCTCAGAAATTTCTTCCTCAAATTAAAGCCGGTGTTTGATATTAGTAGACTTCTCTTGGCCAGAAATGCCTTTTTTGCCATAACGAGTCTGCTTTTGATGTCCTCCTTGCTCCGTCCGTCATTGGTTATTTTACTGCCTAGGTAGCAGAATTCCTTAACTTCATTGACTTCGTGACCATCAATCCTGATATTAAGTTTCTCGCTGTTCTCATTTCTACTACTTCTCATTACCTTCGTCTTTCTCCGATTTACTCTCAAACCATACTGTGTACTCATTAGACTGTTCATTCCGTTCAGCAGATCATTTAATTCTTCTTCACTTTCACTCAGGATAGCAATGTCATCAGCGAATCGTATCATTGATATCCTTTCACCTTGTATTTTAATTCCACTCCTGAACCTTTCTTTTATTTCCATCATAGCTTCCTCGATGTACAGATTGAAGAGTAGGGGCGAAAGGCTACAGCCTTGTCTTACACCCTTCTTCATACGAGCACTTCGTTTTGATCGTCCACTCTTATTATTCCCTCTTGGTTGTTGTACATATTGTATATGACCCGTCTCTCTCTATAGCTTACCCGTACTTTTTTCAGAATCTCGAACAGCTTGCACCATTTTTTATTGTTGAACGCTTTTTCCAGGTCGACAAATCCTATGAAAGTGTCTTGATTTTTCTTTAGCCTTGCTTCCATTATTAGCCGTAACGTCAGAATTGCCTTTCTCGTCCCTTTACTTTTCCTAAAGCCAAACTGATCGTCACCTAGCGCATTCTCAATTTTCTTTTCCATTCATCTGTATATTATTCTTGTAAGCAGCTTCGATGCATGCGCTGTTAAGCAGGGGTTACCACGCCTGTACTCAGAAAATGAACACTGATGCCCTCAGAGTAAAATACATCTTGCTGGTTATAATAAGTGTGGTCCTGGAACAAAATTGGAAGAAAGTCTCTCTAGAGGTGATCAACGAATTCATATGCCAGGCGAAAAGAGATAATAATGATTTGAAAAATGATATGGAACTGGTAAAGAATTTCAACTGTGAAAGAAAGAATGTAGGCTAGAGATTCTTCATTTGTTGAAAAATTTCGTTAACCTTGGTTAGAGGAATAGTGTATGAAAAATGAAAATTAGGAATGGGTTTTGGTGGATGGATGTATGGAGTTGTTTATATGGGCGCACGACACTTAGGTCTTCAGTACCCAAGCGAAAACAGATTTAGACACGTGACAGTAAAATACACAAAACAGGAAGATAAAACAGCAAATAAGACTCTGATAATAAAAGTTGGAAGCTGTGTGTGTACATGCGTAGAAGTATGGAACGAAGTACTGCAGCAGTAGTAAAATATTGACGAGACAGGAAGAAAGTGGTACAAGGAACTAAAACAGTATATCAGATGGATGTGACTAGCTAATCACAAGAAAAGAAAGCAGAAGCTAGCCACTCTGCAACACACTAAAATCTCCAGCCTAAAAGTCTAGACCGGAATCCAGACACATCACAAAACTTTAAAATCTTTGTTACAATTGCCTCATCATCAGCCAAAATAGAGGGCAGGTCGTTACCAATATTTACTTCTGCCCTTACGGAATCGAATAAAATGCACTCTGTTAAAATATGGCGGATAGAGATCTGCATGTCAAAAGCATCGCAAAACGGGGATCTTCTCGCTGTAGTAAAAAGTTGTGTGTGAGAGGGCAGTGCCCAATTCTAAGACGTGTGAGGGTTACTTCATTCCGCCTGAGCAACTGGCAGCAGGAATGTCACGTCCGGGTTGTCGATTTCACCAACTGCAGCTTACTGGCCATTACTGTGAGCCATTCCTCATCCCACAACTGCATGCACTTCCTGTGTTGTGCAGAAAAGACAGCCAGCAAGAGAATCGGACAGTGACACCCATCCTCTGCAGGTCTCCTTGGCAGCCTGATCGTTCCGTTCATTGCCACATATCCCTACATGACCTGGCACGAAGCGGAATAACACCGGCTTACTCAGCTGTTGGAGCAAGTATACTTATATACAGCCGGATCAGTTCCTCAGCTAGGTACAGTTTCTATAACGATTGTAAGGCACTAAGGGAACTGGAGCATATGAGAAAACGTCTGCCGCAAATATGACACAACTGCTCCACTGCCTTTAGGATCGCGTTGAGCTTTGCTGCGAAAACAGTACACTCGTCAGGAAGGCGAATCTTGGTGACGTGGTCAGGGAACACTACAGAGCAGCCAAGAGAATTCAGTTGTTGGGAGCCACCAGTCTTAACTACTGTGAAACCGTGATGCATATCTAAAATGTTGGAAAACAGAGATTGGATTGAAAAGTGTGGCGTACCATCTTTCTTAAAATTAGTCAAATCTAATATAAGTCTGTGTCTCTGGAGGAGCCAAGAGGGAAATCTGCCCCATATTCGACGTAAAACATTAAGACCAGCCACACCCATCTCTAAACGATTATCCTGGGCACGAATCCCTGCTCGTTGCAGGTTATAAAATCACATGCCCGTGGACGCAGAGCAACTGTATGGTATTCCGGTGTGTATTATGTGGACAGTGTTTTACATACATGGCGCACCGTAAGTAGCCATTGCCTGACATGACGTCGTGGGTCAGCACCCTCTGCCCAGAGACTTGGTACGGAGCTTGTTGTGAATGCCACAGTGGCCAACTGAATCTTTTCATGGTGTACCACGTCCAACGTCTTTTAATAAGAAGACCCAAACACTGTGCTCCCAAAGTCGAATCTAGATCGCAAAAAAGCACTGTAAAACTGGAGCACAAGTCCTGTCGGCTCCCCATATATTGGGGCTAAGACATTTTAAAATATTGAGAACCTTATGCGACCGTTTCTTTGGGTGCTTGGCCTCAACTCAGGAAAATTTAAAATGGAGTGAGAATGGGTAAAGAAGAACACACACAGTCTTCTTGGTTGAAAGCTATAGCAAAGACAGTCACGCTTGAAACACTACCTTGAGGGGCTCCGTTCCCCTGCTCAAAGCGTTACACAGGATGCAACTGACTCGGTATCTAAAATAAAATGGCGAGAGAAGGGACCGAATAAAAAAGGGAAGACAAACACGAAAACCCCATTCGTGAAGCTTCCCGAGGATATGATGCCGCCAAGTAGTATCGTAGGCCTTCTTGATGTTGCAGGAAAGCCTGATGTATGGCCGACTACAGGAGGGCCTGACTGTCAACGGTGGAGTAATATCTCCTGAACGCAGACTAAAAACGACTAAGGAGTTGCTTGGATTCTAAGATCGAGTCAAGGCGGCTTTTGACCATCCACTTCAAGGTCTTTCTCAAGCAGACAGGGATGGCAACACTACTATAACTACTCGGGGACGTATGATCATTTCCAGGTTTTAAAAGAGGAATCAAAATGGCCTCACTCCATGAGTCAGGAATGTTATATGATATCCAAATGGCGTTTAAAAGTGAAAGGAGGACATCATTATTTCAACTTGAGAGATACTACAGTATACTGTCATGGTTTTTTTTTTTTTTTTTGGCCAGAGATGAGTCACGAGTTGTAGAAAATGTAGAATGCAGCTTCCTCATGGAAATGGGCAGTTGTAATCTTCATCAGAGGTGGACCTTAAGTCCTAACTGCCACTCTCAGCAACCGCCCTGTGGTGGTGGAAACCTGGATACTGACTGACAGTTGCAGTAACTGTGGCAAAACAGGCCGTCTGTACAGTTTTTCGCAGATTGGTTTGGATAGTGCCGTTTCTCACTACAGCAGCCAAGGGGCACATCCCATCTCTCCCAGCAATCCTCTTGATGGTCCCCCATACAACAGAGCTCTTCTGGAACGATGAACGTTGTTTATGAACCGTTGCCACGACCTGTTCTTGGGCTCTCGAATGATCTGGCGGTGTTTCACACAAGCCACCTGTAAGGCTGCAAGAGTCTCTCCAGTTGGTCAGCACTTGAACCTACGCAGAGCAGCACCTCTACTTCTGATTGCAGAGCGGCGTTCGTCACTCCACCAAGCGACAGGATGCCTCCTGTGGACTGAGGACTGGATGCTTCAGCAGCACGGTGGATGATGTTGGTAATAAAATCCACCCATTTCTTAACATGCTCATGATGTTCAAACTTGGCTAGTTGCCTGTGAAGCACTTCCCATTGAGCTATCTGGGCGAGGGCTGGAAAGCAAAGCGGCAGATCTGTGGCAGACAAGCACCCAGTTGCAGTGCAGAAGTGCGTGTGCCAATACTCACACAATGACATTAGAAAATTTTGAACTGTTCTTCCCCTTGCGACAGATAATTGCAGGGCCTCAAAGCATATTGTGTGCATTGAACTCACGACAGGTGACGAAGGGACGGAGAAGCTGCGTACAAAGGTCGTTTAGAGCCTCTTCATTGAGCAAATCGTGTGGCGCCAGGTAAACAGAACTTATCGTCAATTAATCATGAATGTGCACTGATATGGCAGTTGCTCGTAAATTCGTTGTGAGGGAGGCAAGGAGTGGTAGTCGGTACTGACGAAACTTAGTCCTCCTCTAGCTCTCTTCTATCCGATCATACTTCCTGTGCAGTACATAGCCCCAAAGCTCAAGGGGGTGTGACTGATTGAAATTAGTCTCCTAGAGACATAAACACAGTGTCTACCATGAGATATTCGACGAAATTCGTCATCATGCGTCCTCAACAACACCGGCAAATTCCACTGTAGTATCAGGGCCATCTATCATGGGGGTAGCACCTGAATCCTGTCTCTCTACTGTGGTGGGGAGACTTTAGCAAGTGGAGATTCAGTCGTGCACGATGCATACCTCGTACTTCATCAACTCTGGGGAAGAGTCAGATGAAGCGTCAGGTAGAGTCACAGTGACATGGTCGTACGGTTTACAGCCGGATATTACCAGCTCCTGCTGCTTTATAGTGGTGTTTCCCTGTTTTGAGGGCTTTTCTGGAGGTGGAGTAGGAATGGTAATGGCCTTACTGGGCTTCTGAACAGCCTCAGCCGTTGGAGGCGCCTGAGGTTCGCCCAAGTTGACCACTGTACCCTTGTCTGCTGTTGTAGGCTCTGAAACACTTGCTGCCTTGCAAGTGTACTGATACATGCAGATGTTAGAGCCAATACTCGCCACCTCCGTTTGCGCAGAGACATTAGCATTGAGTAGGGTTCTGTAGCATTGATGCAGAAGATATATAAATGTGGAAGGCTGCGTGGACTTGTAGATCTTTTGGCCTCACCTTAGGGGACACGCTTCGTTATTTATATTTTCTGTACCCTGCGTTCCTCTAGAAAGATAGTGCAGTCTCTGTTACAAACAGGACGATGTCCAGAGCGATTGATGTACTTCGCTGGAGACGAGCAACTAACTCCTTCATGAGTAGCCTTACTGCAGTTGCCACATGTCGTTTCTCATTTACACCCTACAGTTGTCCGCCTGAAAGGCTGATATATAAAACAGTACATGCTTAGCGAAGAAAGCATCCCTTGAGGGACTCTGAGCGCTTGGGGTACTGAAGGTAAGAATGAAGGAGAAGTTTTTCAGCAGGTTTCTGTCAACCCTTTTCATAACGTTCTGAACATCCAAAATTCCGTCTGGAGACAAGTCACTCTTCAGTTCTTCGATTGGTAGATCAACGACGTCTCTACATGATACAACACCTTTGCTGAAATGCTGTGTAGCTCAGTATCCAATGCATTTTAGCCGAGGTACTTAGCACCATGTAGGTTGACAGTGTGTTGGGAACTGGATGTTTCAAACAACAGTATCCCATTTCACAACAGATTTACAGATTTGTAATCTGCCCTTCTGCATGTAGTAAGATGAGACTTCCTCGAAACTTCCTTCTTAACTTTTTATGACTAAAAACACATTCTGATTACTAGCCTGTGTTCTGTTATTCTTCTCTCTGTACCAACTTATTCTCGCATCTGGAGGGCTGGTTATCTGAGACCTCTACTTACTTTTTGTCTTAGTACCTTCCAGCAGACCGCCCTTTTCGCTGAGACTAGGAAAAGAAATTTGGAAGGATCCATTCTGGTCCCAGGAGCAGCTCGGGAAATAAGGGTCCTCCCAGACAGAGCTGAACGTGCCTGAATAAACCTTATACAACTGAGGTGTGGCAGGTTCCATAGGTTGCCCGCTAGCTACTGTGCCATCGCGACAGCCATGCATCTCATCATCACCCAGCGTACCTTGAAAGTGAGGTTTTCTTTATAGAGTTTTTTACCATCCTCGCGATCCGGACGGTAAAATTAGATCCCCATCCCCTGTGACATACAATGTTTCATTACCACACTGCACAGTGGTCACTAAGCATGACCAGCGATTACAGTGACAGAGGACTGGCGGCGCTGGTCAATCCCAGCTCTGGAACTTGGTTTCGCCAAGCAAACGAATCCTGAGCCCATAATGGCGAATGGGTCTGAAATTTGATGAAAATGGATGGGCTTCATTAGCTTGTTATTAAGTTTTTAATGTATATAAGTGAATAACTTCGATTCATTATATTTTTGCTACATAGTGGCAAGACCAAACCAAAAGCGATTAGAATTAAGCTATGTAATGGACAATCAAATACCATCGATAATTTCTGTTACTTAAAATAGAGAGTGAGATTATAAAAACTATAGAAATTTACTTACACAATTAGGTACACCCGAAAAAAATGGTCGAATGTCTAACGAGAAAGAGAGAAGTCATCGGATTAACATAACATGAAGGAGGATATTTACCAATTTTACTAGCAATGTTAGCAGCTATTAGTTCATTAGCTGGTGCTGCATCTTCTGCTGCATCATCTCTTCACAATAAACAAAAATTGATAAAGAATGAGAATCAAAAAAATACATAATTTAGCAATAGATAGGAAAGGAACTAGAAGGAAATGGAAATATAGGTAATGAAAACAATATTAAATCTAATCCAGTCACAAATAAACTATGAGCTAGAAACAGAGAAGACATGAAAGGAAATTATACAAACACAGATTGTTTAAAACCAATTATCCAGACATCTATCTTGTTGGAAACTTTTTGAGAAAGAATGACAATAAAGTACATGTTAAATCGTTCGGATTCGAAAAGTCACAAAGTAGGTTGATACATAAAAATAAAAGAATTCTTTCACATAAATAGAACTCATTACTAAAAATTGTAACATGTTTGTTATTAAATACAAAACTTATTTCATAATTTTTTGTTTTGGTTGACAGATTTCGTTATCCTCATGAAAATAAAGGTTATTGAAGACGATTTAGCATGGAAATTTTTTGGGTGCTTTTATATGAGTGTTGATTGAACCACGTAGTTTTAACTAGTTTCGTTCATCTGGTGTATATAAGAACTTTTGTGAGCGCTATTTAAGATTTTAGTATGGGAAGAACTGTGAGATTTTTAGTTCTATTGATGGAGTACAGTAATATGTTTTTTAGTTGTTTTCAGTGTAATTACATAAAATGTAGAAATAATTGTGCAATTGGCAGCATTCAATCTTTCCTTCATTCTATGACATTTATCTATCGAATTAAGATCATGATTCGATTTCAAAATTTCTCCATAGTAATAATGATTATCTAAAACAATATATCATTGTTGTTGTAAATTTCTTATTTGTGGTCTAATGAAATAAAAAGTATATTCACATTCATTATCACATAATTTAAGAGAATGGAAGTTTGCATTTAATTTCCATCATTTGTCTGAGGAACAAAATAAGGTAATAAAATGTTTTCTTCTTTGTGGAGGTGCAAATAAATGCAGATATATCTATGTAAATAAATCTTTGCAAATAAGTGAAGGCAGTTTGTTTCTTGCCAAATACGTTTCTCTTCTTTTATTTGAGAAGCATCATCAGCATCACTTCCATTTGGTGATCAACAATTGTATGCACATATACGTTGATCACCAAGTGGAAGTGAAAGTGAAGCATAGGATGCGACGAATCTGGATGAAGCAACCCAGAAATCGGCCATCTGGAGTATGAAGACCAACAAACACATCTACAGGACCACACACATGAATTAACAGCCTGGAAATCTCCACTGATGATGCTTCCAAATTAAAAGAAGCGGAACGCGATTGGAAAGAAACGAACTACCTTCATTTAATTGCATATATGGTATATACCTCCACGAATTTAGAGCAAGTAAGGCAACGACAGAAAATAGATGTAAATGACATATTTCATTCATCTTTTCGTTCGTTTATTATGTGTGAAGCAATACTAACAGGGTCACTTAAACTTTCTGTTAGTTTCTCTCCTAATCTTATGATTTCATGACTACTTTTATTTCCTTTTTGAAGTTATTCTATACAACAGTTTTTTGTATTGTGTTTTTTTACTTAGGAATCTGTCATTTCATCTCCAATGTTGTATTCAACACATTTCATAATTGAGGGTAAAACTTCTTAATACATCTAATCCTTTATTTTTAAGAAAATACACTGGCGCACCTCACATCTTTCGCTGGTATTGTGCACAGGAAGTACATCACCTTAGGGAAACAGCAGTAATCATTCTCAGTCGTCAGTATAGTCACAATATCGTCGATACGATATTAAGTTGAAGTAAAGTCTGAAGAAACTTCGATAAATGCACTATGAATTAAACACATGCAAAAGTCTTCTATTTGTAATAAGTACCCTGTTCTCCTGTGACAGCAAAGAATCAGAGCAACCTCAAACAGGTTTGGCTTCTCAAGATCGCGATACGTTAGAGTGGGGTAAAACAGCATAGTCATAAGACGAAGACGAGAAAGAAGAAGAGTTTCATATTTTTCAGCTACTCTTAATCTAAATTTTCGGGTTCCTTTGTACCTATATGCCGAATAAGGTATTTTATTATGTTTCGTGTCAAGAATTGCACATTACTGTCATGTATAATTTTCTCCTCAAAAAATTCAATGGGAAGATTAACGTTGGTCAACATAGGAGACAATTCAAACAAAACAAATAATTTATTGTATTTTTACATTTCCAATTAGTATTTCAACTGATATTTTGGGTCAAATATTATTTAATCAAGTTAGTACGTCTTCAACAGTCATTAATGGCTGTTCAAGTGGTTGATACTTGCATGACGCTGGTCAGTGCTCTAAATGGACTTCTTTTTCCTTTCTCTTTTGCAGGAACAGCAGATCGGTGAGCCGACGCTAAAAGCCAAAGTTGTCATAATACAGTTATTTCCCCTCTGCCGCAAAGTAAACGCTGTGCAACTGCACGGAACGGTATATCAATTACTCATGTGTTAGAAAGGCTGGGACTGCTAGCAGAGGACTGTTTCGTCTTGATATTCAATATTTACCGCGTCAAACATTTACTTTCTAAATTTTTAGTTGAGCACACAGTAATGTTAGCGGGAATGAATCTTTACCAAAGAACAACAGCCGCTCTGAATTTTTTTATTATAGGACGACAGAAAATTTTAACTGTACTGAGTGATTAAATAATAACAACAAATACAGTTGTGGAGTAGAGCAACACCACCTAGACAGTGTAACGTATCAAATTATTACGACGCTTAACCTTGCATTGAAAACGTAGCTTGTCATAGAGCCAGGAGGAGGTGAAATGGTTCTCAGGCTGTCTACTGTGCTGTGCTAGCTTTGTACTTGTGTAATGGTGCGTACACTATATTACAGCTACTCTCTATGAATCTGAAGAAGTAGTTAAATGTTAATCGACCTTTTCATCCTTCGTATACCAAATTCAATCAATAACACAACCATAGTGCTAAGAATTCAAATCAAATTCTCTACTTTGGGACATATAAAGTTTTACCTAAAACATTTAATAACCGTGCTGGTATTACGAAACAGAGTTAGGTACTATAATATATTCATCCAAAGCATCAACTGAATGCACAATCACAAGAATAGGTTCATATAGTCTAATTTTTTGGAACTTTCTTCAGTTTCATTGCACCAGATTTCTAACGTAATTAACAGTACACTGGAAAATTATTATTTCACTGTGTTCTGGATGTGTGAGTGTTTTGAAGAGACAGTGTGAATGAAGGACATACATCATGTCAGAACGTGATATTTTATTAAAACTATGCAAATGTAAGCGTGAGAAAGTTGCCATTGATAGGGGAATTTGGACGGATGTCCGAGCGAGCTTGATTTTGTAAAGGGCACCTAGAAGGGGTGCTGAGTATTAAATTTATTATTAATTTATTTTCTAGAAAGGAATCGTTTTTTTGTTTTCGATAAATATTATCTTGTTTCGGAATTTCGAGATTTCTTGTCTACGTTCCGCGTGGTAACCGGATTGGCTAACATTCGAAATACCTCGAGTGTAGAAATACTCGAGATGATCTGATGAGCTGCTTAATATATGAGCCAATAGAAATTCAGCGCCTCCCGCGCGTTTGAGTAGGGCGTTGTGACTCGGATCTTCGAATCGCGATAGTCACTCGGGAGCCATCTTCTGGTAAACATCTATGTCAAATCTCGCTGATCAAACCAAACCAAAATGAAGAAATTCGCGCGTTTCATAGATTGTCGTGTAGTTGATAAGAAACGTCTTCAGTGCTGAGTATTTTGAGAGAGTTTGAGTTTTGTGAATGATTTATTTTAGAAGACATCGTGTTTGAACATTTCAAGTGGTACATAAAGACCACGTGGCATGTTTCGTCTAAATTGCGAGACATTATGGCGAACCCTTATGTACAAGAACACTACTGAATGACTGATAATGATAACTCGCAAATAGTCGGGGGTCAGAGATTGTTCAGAGAACGTTTGAAATATGGGGTCGAACTAAATATCCCTTTGCCGCTTTTGGATGTGAACTTGTTACAGAGATAGTCAGTAACATTGCATAATTAGTGTCGGAATATTAAATACGGACTTGATAGCTATTTTATGTGTTTCAAAAACAAAGAAACAACTAAATGTAAAAAGTAGGCATTTTTCTAACGAGTCGCGTTATAATCCAATACGCCTACAGTTTAATTAACCTTCAAATGTCGCCTGGGGACTGGAGTTATGTGGCCTTTGCGTGGTAGGTTGTGACACCGAAAATGCATCCAAGGTAACATCTTCACCATCCACAATTTTCGCCATTTAATATTGGTGAAAAGTTCTAGTACACTTCCGATTCGGAATCTGTAAGCTTTATTATAGAAAGTACATTTAAGACGTTATCGATGTAATAGTGTATTTGTTTCTGACTGTATGTAATTGATTGAAATTATAATGGAAATACTGCAAATTTCTGGGTAACAGCCAAGGGATCTTTATTTAAATGTATCGACAGCAACTAAGAAATGACAGTGGCAGTGCTGTTTTTTATCTTTGCGTATGGAGTATTTGTATCTCGTTGCGAGCAGAGAAGCCTTGAGTCATGAAAGAATGCAGAAGTGTTTCCGTCGGCTACATTCTCGACTATCCGCACAGCTAAAACATCGTAAGACTGTTAAGTGAAAAATTATAAACTTATACAGGCATTAGCCAGAGGCATATGTTTCACCATGTATGATTAACTTGAATATTAACCTGCAATAGCTGAAACTTGTAGTGCACCTGTGTTGTATTTGTGCTCAGGCATTATTACCAAACAGGCCCCTTTCCTTTCCAGGCAATCGTCGATTGTCGTAAAATTATGAAACTTGATTAACTATTTATTAGCCATTTCGTGTGTATTCGCTAATGACCAGTTTCAGTCTAAATTTCCTTTGTCAGTAAGTGTTCATTCCTGTATTGCATAACAGAGGCTTAACTAAATTGCAGTTATGAACATTTAAATTCATTCACTTAAAGTAACTTAAAATATCGCTAGAGAAACTAATAACTAAAGCTACAGATATTGAAGTGCGCACAGTTTCTTAGATTCTGTATTTAGCTTAGCGAATGACATCTGCTAGCTTGGTACGTATTTTATTATTGTTAATTTGAAAATAAAATCAGTTGCTCATTTGCTTAAAAATGAATTCAATTCTTTATTTCAATAATTATAAGTAAACTGCTTGTCGTTTTTTAAACGTTGTATTACGTTACAGTGAGGTTAGTGGAGTACAGTACATTTGATTAACAAGTGACTCTATTTAACTGTACTTTTTAAAAATGTAGTTTTTTAGAATAAGTTACTGGAAAGTTGTGATTTTTTCCTCGTAAACTGTTGTGCTGTGGAAAATCGTGACAACATTCTGTTGCCACGCAAGTGAATTTTTCCTTACATTTCTTTGCCATTACGTTTCTTAAGAGTTTTGAGATTCATTGCCCTAGCGGACTAGCGACCATTTAATTATTCCCTTTTTAGCTAGTCAGCCTTTTCTGTGTACTACCAACAATTTGTGTAGTAAATATTGCATGGTACCGTTTTCCCTACTGTGTGGTTCACGAGCGATTGCAGTATATTCCACCCGTATCAAATTTGTTATCAGTATTTAGATTAGCTTTAGCATAGATTATTCATTGAGAAGGGTCTGTTGTACATTTTCCTTCAACGACCGGTATTATTTTTCTTTGGTAGCGATAGCCTGATTCACTGTAAAAGGGGGAAATTACACGTGGCGACGCTAGTGGAAGGACAGTATCAAATTGGTATTGTTCTTGGCACGAATGTTGCATTGTGGAGTGGACCATGGGATATTCAATTGTCATAGCACAGCACGAGCATTGCCTGACGATCGGGAATTGTGTACAGCGTTGTCTGCTACAGCAAAAGCGGTTTCATCGACCACCTGTGGTGCCACAGGGCGTCAGACTCTTCCCGGTGTGACACTTAGTTCTCCAGTTGACTTGAACTTCTTCTTCATGCTCTGCACTACAGGTCGAGAAAGAGGACCCTTCTGTCATCATTTCAGCCGGCGATATTCTCGTAGTGCAGCTACAGCATCATTGTTTTGATAATAGAACTTCAATAATAATGCCCTGCTCCTTTGGTCCAAGCTCATGCTGCCAGGTCAACAAGTCCACTTCGACTGGTCAGGTGTGTGAGACTACGAATCACGATCACTGATCGCGACATCTGATGGGTATAGTTTGAACTGGATGGTGGCGTTGTGACGCAGGGAAATCATGCACAACATAATCTAGACATTAATGCTACCAAGTTTGGTACTCATATGGTTATTAGTTTCTGTGTTATAACGTGTTGAATAGGGAAAGTTTAAACATAACCACCCGGTATAAACGATTTGTTGAGCATGTTGAACAATACATTTAATTATCACAATTAGATACTGCTAAAATTAGTTCTCAGTCAGAAGCAGTTACTGCTAAAAGTAATAGTTCTAATCAATAAAAGCTCAATCCAAATCAATTAATGCTCAATCCAGAACAATCAAGATTGTGAAGAATAATATTGGATTCTTGGCAATAAATTAAAACACCTACAGCCGTCCTTATGATTTTATTTTATTTTATTTTGTCGTTACCAGTTGCCAGCCCTACTGCATTTGCAGATAATCTGAAACTGGTGGGTTACGCATGGATATCTTATCCACTTGTACCGAATCAAAACAGCCTGAAGATGACGCAATGAAGTGTCGAAGCTGGTAGCGACAAAATAAAATAAAATCATAAGGACAGCTGTACGTGTTTTTACTCTTTATCAAGACAGTAAACGGTAGTCGTCCCAGTGACGTCCTGCTAAAAGGACAGACGTACAAACGCTTAATATTGGAGTTGTTAACACGAAGGTAGATGAAATCAAGAAAAAAATAATTGTAATGAATATCGAAATAGATAACCTTAAGTTGGACAAGACAGAGATACAGTCAGAAATAGAAGGTATGAATAATCGTTTTGGGACGGAAGTAGAGGGGGCCGAACGGAAACTGGAACAGAGCGTTGATTCCATTATTGAAAATAAAGTACCGTAACTGAAAAGGTAGATTTAGAGCGAAAAGTCGAATTTCAGTCGAGTATCAGTTACATATACTAGAGGAAAGAAACAGCTGACTATGTGTGATGAGAAAAAGAGGAAGGTGAAAACATTAGCGACGATCATTTACCAAGTAGGTATAAAAGTAACCGAACGAGAAAAGAGATTAGACAAGAAGCTGCAGTATGTGTCATGCCACGCCTATAAATCTGAAATACACTCCTGGAAATGGAAAAAAGAACACATTGACACCGGTGTGTCAGACCCACCATACTTGCTCCGGGCACTGCGAGAGGGCTGTACAAGCAATGATCACACGCACGGCACAGCGGACACACCAGGAACCGCGGTGTTGGCCGTCGAATGGCGCTAGCTGCGCAGCATTTGTGCACCGCCGCCGTCAGTGTCAGCCAGTTTGCCGTGGCATACGGAGCTCCATCGCAGTCTTCAACATTGGTAGCATGCCGCGACAGCGTGGACGTGAGCCGTATGTGCAGTTGACGGACTTTGAGCGAGGGTGTATAGTGGGCATGCGGGAGGCCAGGTGGACGTACCGCCGAATTGCTCAACACGTGGGGCGTGAGGTCTCCATAGTACATCGATGTTGTCGCCAGTGGTCGGCGGAAGGTGCACGTGCCCGTCGACCTGGGACCGGACCGCAGCGACACACGGATGCACGCCAAGACCCTAGGATCCTACGCAGTGCCGTAGGGGACCGCACCGCCACTTCCCAGCAAATTAGGTACACTGTTGCTCCTGGGGTATCGGCGAGGACCATTCGCAACCGTCTCCATGAAGCTGGGCTACGGTCCCGCACACCGTTAGGCCGTCTTCCGCTCACGCCCCAACATCGTGCAGCCCGCCTCCAGTGGTGTCGCGACAGGCGTGAATGGAGGGACGAATGGAGACGTGTCGTCTTCAGCGATGAGAGTCGCTTCTGCCTTGGTGCCAATGATGGTCGTATGCGTGTTTGGCGCAGTGCAGGTGAGCGCCACAATCAGGACTGCATACGATCGAGGCACACAGGGCCAACACCCGGCATCATGGTGTGGGGAGCGATCTCCTACACTGGCCGTACACCACTGGTGATCGTCGAGGGGACACTGAATAGTGCACGGTACATCCAAACCGTCATCGAACCCATCGTTCTACCATTCCTAGACCGGCAAGGGAACTTGCTGTTCCAACAGGACAATGCACGTCCGCATGTATCCCGTGCCACCCAACGTGCTCTAGAAGGTGTAAGTCAACTACCCTGGCCAGCAAGATCTCCGGATCTGTCCCCCATTGAGCATGTTTGGGACTGGATGAAGCGTCGTCTCACGCGGTCTGCACGTCCAGCACGAACGCTGGTCCAACTGAGGCGCCAGGTGGAAATGGCATGGCAAGCCATTCCACAGGACTACATCCAGCATCTCTACGATCGTCTCCATGGGAGAATAGCAGCCTGCATTGCTGCGAAAGGTGGATATACACTGTACTAGTGCCGACATTGTGCATGCTCTGTTGCCTGTGTCTATGTGCCTGTGGTTCTGTCAGTGTGATCATGTGATGTATCTGACCCCAGGAATGTGTCAATAAAGTTTCCCCTTCCTGGGACAATGAATTCACGGTGTTCTTATTTCAATTTCCAGGAGTGTATTAGCGAAGGAGGAGCATTTCAATCTCCTCAAAAAACAGTGTGGACTGAATTCCACCCACTTCATTAAAATCGCGAAAGGGTATTGCCTGAATTGTGGACCGGTAAGAGATAATTAAGGGGAGACGTACCGCCCTATCTCGACAATGTTAAATTGGCTATATAAATGAACCGTTTTCTCCGGAACTGTTGAGCATATAAATGTGGTGTTTTTATCATATGTTATCCTATGTTTTTTGACTGTATTTCTCTACAATCACTTTAAAATAACAACTCTAAAAAAAAGTTATGGTTTTTTCCCTAAACACATAATTTTTGGTGTAAATTTTCTAATTTTAATGGCTTGAATTTTAACTATTACAGTAAATACTACTAAAGTAGAGCTACAACATCAATGTAGTATCCATGCTATGTGGTAAATAATTCATTCATGTAGATTCAGAGGTTTCTGAGAAAAGGAGCTTTTATACTGAATAATGTCATGTTGAGAAAATTGCGTTTAAAGGAAAAATTATAATATACAGCCATCTGATACATAAAAAAATTGTTAGAATCCTCCTGGATGGTAGTCCTCATCTCCTCCTTCGTCTTCCTCACCCAGTGCTGCCCTCCATCTCTTGGATCTGGCTTCTTTTGACTTATTGTTTGTTGCAATGTCTGTCTTCATGATTCGCAGTTGGTCCAAGTCCATCACACTTTTAGTGGTGTTGTATATTCCAAAACCTGTAGTCTTCCAGAATAGCAATAATTAAAAGTAAGAACAGCATCCAAAACACCAATTTCAAACACTGACCTTCCAATAAACACATTTTTTTTATCCTTGACCATACAACATTGTTAAATGATTCATTAGCATTTTGTGTTTTGCCCTTGAGATATTTCTTCAATAGTTCTGGTTGGGCAAGATCGTGAAACACAGGTTTCATGGCAAGCATAACAGCATTTGGTATATTAACTTTGTGCGAGGAAGTGTTTACTTTACCCTCCTCTTTTGCCTTCAAGTATTTACACCATTCAGTGGAACACAGGTTGTGTACTGATTCAGCATCTGTAGACAGCTTGTGAAAATAAATTGGCCAAACAGCTCTCTTCATATCATCTAACTTATCTCTGTTACTTCTGATAGCCACACCATAATATTGTGTTATCTGATCAATTTGTTTATCAGTCACTCGACGTCTTATACTTAGACCATCAGATACCTTGGTACTTCTCAATTGCTGTTGAGTCTATGTAGTCTCGTGCCAATCCTCTTTTGCACATGATTAATGCACTCTAGTTTTGTAATTGACAAATCACCATAGGGTTTACTGTCCACCACTGCCTTATGCGATCGTGAGTCTCCATCCCCAAGAAAACTCATGCAGCGAACAGCACGGTCATGCTGGGAGCGATGGAACATTTTCACTGCAGAAGCAACCTCCATCTCTCCACTAGATCCTTCATAGTTTCTGTGACAATTCATTTCATTGCCTGCTTGCCTACAACCCTGACAGTACACGGTCAACGTATCAACATCCAACAATTTCCCGTTGTCGATGATGATAATAGATGCACATGGATTCTTTTACTAGAAACATCTTTTTTGCCAGGATCCGTCGAATGATATTGCTATGTCAGAATTACCATTTTCTTCTACAGCCTGCTCTGCTGCTGTAGTCATTGACTCCATAGCACACGCCTTCACACTACTTGTTAATATGGAGACGTATTTGATAGATATTTTAGGGAGAATAGGGAGGTTCAGCAAGCCACAAGGAACCTTACCAGCGTAATGGCCTTTTCCTATGCATCTAAGTCCATAGAAGTATCTTAGATTAGTGTCAAAAAGTCCATTCTTTACACTTACTTCTGAAGTCTTTAAAGTTTTTTCGCTTTTACAGTTAAAACACATTATTTGTAAAGTGCACACCAGACCATTGTGTTGAGAAGGCTTTTCAGAAATTTCAATTTCCCCTCCACATATAAAACAACACACTGTTTCACAAAAAGCTGAAATAAGTACATGGAGATTAATTGCAGTTTGTTGCACTGTCTGAAACTGCGTTTTATTTTACATCATTACCCAGCAGTTCTTTCTTGCTGGCCGGAGTGGCCGTGCGGTTCTAGGCGCTACAGTCTGGAGCCGAGTGACTGCTATGGTGGCAGGTTTGAATCCTGCCTCGGGCATGGATGTGTGTGATGTCCTTAGATTAGTTAGGTTTAATTAGTTCTAAGTTCTAGGCGACTGATGACCTCAGAAGTCGCATAGTGCTCAGAGCTAGCCAACCAAATTATCACGCCCTTCGGCGTTAACCATACTTTTTACTGCTGCTATATTTGTTCTGTAGTATCTGTTTCCTTTGTTTAGCATTTTTTTAAACACTCCTTTTGGTTTAGTCATGACGAAAACAATCACAGGAAACACAGAAACTAAAACGCGGTTAGTGGCTAACTGTGGTTGTCAAACACAAACAAATGTACAGTTCAAACAGTTTACTGCGAAGTACCGCCAGTGTAGGCAACTTATGAAACGGACAGTTCTGTACAAAACAAAAGAAACCACAGCCTTCTAGACTATATCATTCCAGAGAAAAATGCCAATATGCGAAATGATGGAAAACTAAATTCTCGGAAATGTCAGTGCATGATTATTTTCAAATATTTATTAAAAATAGTAAGTAATTGAATATTTCAATGAAACCAATACCTAATTAAGCATAAGTAACCATATTTTCATAATTTACATAAAAGTAAAAATGTCAAATTTTATCATTTTGGGCGGTACGACTCCCCTTACGATCGACGTGGAAACGGGCGAGGCTAAGCGATGGGTCTTAAATCTCGATATTGTGAACTTCAGCTTCCTAGAATTTAAGATTGCTTTCTTGAAAGACTATTGGTGGGAGAAGAAGCAGGAGAATGAATGGCTCGATTTCGTAGTGTCAAAACTCTAAGACGCGAACTCTCGCAGCGCGATGAGAGAATTTTGTGAAAATTGGGTCCCCAAGTTAAAATATTTGTGTGATCGACGGACTCAATCGGATATTGTTTGGAACTTGTGGAAGAAGCTTCCAGGCGATTATAAGAGGTACATTGGCAGTAGTTACAAAAATATTACAGCATCCTTAGGAAAGGTGTAAGAGGAAGACTATTATTGGAATAATCGCGAAAATTTTAAGAGTCGTGGTAACAGCAATAATTACAACGGTAACAACTATAATAACAAAAGCCATGGCAATAATGGTAATAATAACTCATACCACTATAACAACAACGGTCATAGTGGGAACAACAGTAGAAAAAATGACAGAGGCCAGTATCATGTGAATGTGGCACGTGGCTCTCAGCAGAATGATTGAAGGCAGGAGCAAAACACCCAATTGCGACAGGCGCATAGAAACAGGCCTGTCGTACCTAGTGTGGGAAACCATTAACTGCTCCAGTCTGGGGCCCACCAGGTGTAGGGAGACCTTGGCGGCCCAGAAGAAAAAACCTAAACAACGTTGCCATGATACACTCCTGGAAATTGAAATAAGAACACCGTGAATTCATTGTCCCAGGAAGGGGAAACTTTATTGACACATTCCTGGGGTCAGATACATCACATGATCACACTGACAGAACCACAGGCACATAGACACAGGCAACAGAGCATGCACAATGTCGGCACTAGTACAATATATATCCACCTTTCGCAGCAATGCAGGCTGCTATTCTCCCATGGAGACGATTGTAGAGATGCTGGATGTAGTCCAGTGGAACGGCTTGCCATGCCATTTCCACCTGGCGCCTCAGTTGGACCAGCGTTCGTGCTGGACGTGCAGACCGCGTGAGACGACGCTTCATCCAGTCCCAAACATGCTCAATGAGGGACAGATCTGGAGATCTTGCTGGCCAGGGTAGTTGACTTACACCTTCTAGAGCACGTTGGGTGGCACGGGATACATGCGGACGTGCATTGTCCTGTTGGAACAGCAAGTTCCCTTGCCGGTCTAGGAATGGTAGAACGATGGGTTCGATGACGGTTTGGATGTACCGTGCACTATTCAGTGTCCCCTCGACGATCACCAGTGGTGTACGGCCAGTGTAGGAGATCGCTCCCCACACCATGATGCCGGGTGTTGGCCCTGTGTGCCTCGGTCGTATGCAGTCCTGATTGTGGCGCTCACCTGCACGGCGCCAAACACGCTTACGACCATCATTGGCACCAAGGCAGAAGCGACTCTCATCGCTGAAGACGACACGTCTCCATTCGTCCCTCCATTCACGCCTGTCGCGACACCACTGGAGGCGGTCTGCACGATGTTGGGGCGTGAGCGGAAGACGGCCTAACGGTGTGCGGGACCGTAGCCCAGCTTCATGGAGATGGTTGCGAATGGTCCTCGCCGATACCCCAGGAGCCACAGTGTCCCTAATTTGCTGGGAAGTGGCGGTGCGGTCCCCTACGGCACTGCGTAGGATCCTACGGTCTTGGCGTGCATGCGTGCGTCGCTGTGGTCCGGTCCCAGGTCGACGGGCAAGTGCACCTTCCGCCGACCACTGGCGACAACATCGACGTACTGTGGAGACCTCACGCCCCACGTGTTGAGCAATTCGGCGGTACGTCCACCCGGCCTCCCGCATGCCCACTATACGTCCTCGCTCAAAGTCCGTCAACTGCACATACGGTTCACGTCCACGCTGTCGCGGCATGCTACCAGTGTTAAAGACTGCGATGGAGCTCCGTATGCCACGGCAAACTGGCTGACACTGACGGCGGCGGTGCACAAATGCTGCGCAGCTAGCGCCATTCGACGGCCAACACCGCGGTTCCTGGTGTGTCCGCTGTGCCGTGCGTGTGATCATTGCTTGTACAGCCCTCTCGCAGTGTCCGGAGCAAGTATGGTGGGTCTGACACACCGGTGTCAATGTGTTCTTTTTTCCATTTCCAGGAGTGTACATTCTGATAGATAAATCGGCAATGGGAGAACGCAAAAGAAGACATAGTGAGCAACAAACGGGAAGTAACAATAATTGAAGGTGAAAAGGCACCCGACAAAGCGATCACTGTGAGTAATGACGATGAAAACAGAGTACCGGTCAACGAGGAAGAGGCGCTCTTGTTAGGTCGACAATGGTACCGTATGATTCGCCGGCGGAATTAAAGAAGCCAATATTGGATTAAACTTCCGTTATCACGCAGGGCAATGCGAAACGCAAGGAGGTGTGGCTAGGTGAGTTCGGTCGGATACACGACGAACTGAAGAATTACAGAGAATTGCATGGGAGGTGTTCTAACGAGGAGAGTGGACGATATTTAACGCTTATCCACCCGCCTGAAATTAGCGTTTATGAAGAAACCGAAGCTCTGCAGTGAAGAGGCAGGCTTGTCTAAATATTGTAGTAACTAAAGTTGCCAATCCCAACAGTGCTGGTCCTAAGGAAAACCGAGGCAAACTATCTGAAGAGGGGCAAGAAGTGTTTGCTGATGATAACCGGGTACGACTAATTGACGGCCACATAGATTACGACATCTACGAGGTTAAGGCTGACATTAGACAATCAGACGAGAGTGGTATGGGTTGTGTGAGCTCGGGAAAAGAATTAGAAGCAGAGACCGAGTACATTTTTTCAAGAACTTTGATAGATGATAGCCATCTTTCCGAAGAAACTTTCCTGACTTGACAGTTAGCCAATTGTTCTTAATACAAGGTTCGTTAAACGAAGAAATTGTTGAAAAGGTTTCAGTGTCATGGTCAAAACGGCTCCAAAAACTGCAGGGCAAGCAGACAGAAATTATGAATGTCCTAGAACAGAAAATTAAAAAATCACTAGACAAACTGCTATTGTTGTCAGGGCCGGATGAGTTTTTCTGGATTGACCTTGATATGGATGAGTACCTGCTATGAGAAAACCAAGAATTAGACACAGGTAAGTGTAGAGAAATAATACTGCCCATCGGGATGTACAGACTACGAATGTGTGTTTTAATAGACACTGAGGCAGGAAAATTTTAGATTGGTTCAAGGAAAGACTTGGAGTAGTCGTAATGCCCGTAGTGTGAGTTGAAATGATCGGTGCTACCGGAAAGAGTACCAAACTTGTATCCCATCAAATATTTGCCTGTTTAGAAATGTAATGAGTACAATTTGGATACGAACTGGTCATCCTGCAAGATGTGAGCACCGTGATAATAATGGGCTTACACTGGTTACTGAAATACCACGCAGGAATTGACTGCAACAACACAACAATTATATGCACGTCAAAGGAGAAGACGAAAATTAGTGTGTTTTAAAGAAACAAGTGCTGATTTGAGTAGTCAGTACCAACGTATTACCATTGTTGCTTGGCTTGATGAGATTGGTTTAGGCAGAAATAGGGTTGTGCATTTTAACAACTCAGGCATGAGAGTAACAGATAGGATAAAGATTTGCGATAAGTGTCAGAGGGTCAATGTGACCAACTGCACAAATCGTGGACCTATGCTGAGCATAAGACCTGACGATGCACTAGAGTTAGTGTTTACAGATCTATATGGCCTCCTGCCAAACACCTCAGATAATTTTGCCTACATATTTGTGGTACCAAAAGCGTGTTAAAAGGTCATTAAAGTATATCCGATAAGAAAGGTAACAGCCAAAGCGGTACAAATGATTACTTTCACATATCGGCAACCAAAAGCGATTTAGCCCGAAAAAGGGCCTCAGTTTACTTCCAAGTTACGGATGAAGATATGGAAAGCAACTGGATTGAAGTGATACACATCTCGGCAGAATGATACATAC
Source organism: Schistocerca serialis cubense (assembly GCF_023864345.2). Classification (NCBI taxonomy): domain Eukaryota; kingdom Metazoa; phylum Arthropoda; class Insecta; order Orthoptera; family Acrididae; genus Schistocerca; species Schistocerca serialis. Next base: position 216,154,311 of record NC_064638.1, read on the forward strand.
GAGAGCTGGGGCGAGTTTGCCGAACGTTTTGTCACCACGATCACAGAGGATGGGGCAAATATGTAAACGATTTTGAAAAGATTATGAATGCTTTGGCCCAAGAAACTACAGGATTCACTCTGGAGATAATCCAATTAGACCGGGAGGTTAAGAGATTGGTGGAAAAGATAAATGATTTTCCTCCGAGACGGAAGGGGAAGAAAGAGCATTTACGAAAGATGATGGAAAAGAAAGACGAACGCGAATGCGGAGTCATGACTCGAAAGCGTGGTTTCGTAAATTTGTAACTGGCGACCTCGCTCTCGTTAAACGGAATGATAAATCAAACGATATAGATAATTAGGTTTCAAAGTTTAAATTCATGTAGAATGGACTATTTAAGATTGTCACCATACCTCACACCAATGATTTTTGTTTAGCTTTTCCCAATGCTAGCAATCTGTTACATGTATGTAACATTGTTGACTTCTAGGTGAATCAATAAAGAACTGATTAATCTGAGAAAGTATTTCCAGCACAGAAATTTCAAAGCTTATTCCAAATTTGTTTCTTGAACCAGACTGTCATCAATGAATTTCCAAAAAGTATGAGAAGAAATTTATCTTTGAGAGTAGATGTTCTGAAAGCACTTGAAATGAAAGGAAAAATCCAAGCCATAACAAACGTGCATAAATGTCACTCTGGTACATGTATCATTTGTAATTTTGTAAATAATGTGACGCAAAATTTATTTTATGCCATGTGCCGTGTAAGTGAATACCGATGCACTCACACGACGTGTAAGTTTCAGGTCTGTGTATGAGTGTGAAAATGGATAGCGTTGAGTTATCCACTGTAAGAGAATCATAAGGACTCTTTCAGATTATTCAGGAGTGAGATTCGAAGAATGGAATAAAGGTAGACGTTCTGGAATCTCGTCTCAGAAACAAATAGACAGATCAAGATTGCCACTATGGGACACGCAACAATGCCTTGTCTGTCCCAACCGCTGCAGACTCTTGGAAAGCTGCGGCATCTGCTGTAAATTCAGGTGAGGAACGCGGAGTTTTTCTTCACAGCACATCCAGTGTAAAGCCCTGCTGTTAACATTTAAGTTTTATCTCAAGACTCCCCTCAAACACAAGAACTCTCATAATGAGAAATGGAATCTGTTAATAATTATGAATTAATGAAAAACTATCTAAAGTACACTTGTAACTAGTGATTTCGTATCTCGCGTCATAGCCCTTTACTCTTTCTTTATATACCTTTAACTATGTTCCTTGCGGTTTCCTCCGCGTCACTGATATGAAATTTTCATTTCAAATATAATGATTTTTTTGAGAAGTGTAAATTTTGTTATTTGAAATATGTTATGGTACACGATGTTCATTTCAGTTGTAATGACACAGTATTGTCATGCTAATTACGTGCTTAATGAGTGATTAACGAAAGATATGTAAACAAAATTAAGTCATTTCCGAATCTACATTTAGTTTTGCATTTCTTGGGACATTCCGTGGTGCCAACGGAATGTGGGGCGCATGTAATGCCAAAAATGCTGATACAAAATCTTTTGCACCATCTAAAATTTTTGCCATTTAATACCTGCTGATAACTTATACCGGTACTGTACTTCTGATTCTGAATCTATAAGCTTTATTATAGGAACGATATTTAATATGTAATCGATGTTATAGTGTATTTATTTCTGTCTGTATATAACTGATAGAAATTAAAATGTAAATATTGTAAATTGCTTGGTAATAGCCAAGGAAACTTTATTTAAATGTATCGATAGCCACGATGGCGAAATGACAGTAGTTGTGCTGTTGCTCTTCTTTGGTTATGGAGCATCTCTGTCGCGTTGAGAGCAGAGAGGAAGCAAAGCAGCTTGAGTCATGAAAGAGTGCGAAAGTGTTTGTTGGGCGCTCCTGCAGACGCAGTGCGCAGCTATGATCGCGCCAATGTACGGTCACCAACGTCGATTACCCGCGAATATTGAGAGTAAGGTAGGAATGGTCGGACAGAGGAAGCTGCAGTTCTATTGCTGGTCCCATAATTATACGTAGCTCTAGAGACGGTGCGGGACTCTCAACCAGCAACAACAGTGACATCCCAGCACTGTTGTCGGCTACATTCAGCGTCGTTCGCACAGCTACAACATCGTAACACCGTTAAGTGAAGAATTCTAAACTTTTATGGGCATTACCCAGAGGCATTTCTTTCACAAAGTATGGTTAACTCGAATAATATCCTGCAATAGTTGAAACTTTTGGGGCACAGGTGTTGTCATTGTTAACAGCCATTATTACCAAGCAGGACCCCTTTCCGTTCCAGGCAATCACCGAGTGCCGTAGAATTATGAAAATTAATTAACTGTTTATTGATAGTTTCGTGTGTATTTGTTAATGTCCAGTTTCAGCCTAATTTTCTGCCTAAGTAACTGTTTATTCTTATATTGGGTAAGAGAGGCTTAACTAATTTGCAATTTTGAATATTAGCTACATTCACTTAAAGTAACGTAAAATTTCACAGGAAACAGTAATAATTAGAGATACAGCACAAATGAAGTGTGCTAAATTTCATTTACTCTGTACTGAACACAATGAGTGACTTCTGCTGGCTTGGTATGTATTTTATAGTTGCTGTATTAAAAGAAAAATCAGTTGCACATTTGCTTAAAGTGAATTCAGTTTAAACTTTCAATAATCGAAAGTAAATTGCTTGACCTTTTCTAAATTTTGCATCACCTTACAATGAGGTTACGGAAGTATTTTCCTATGTAACGAAGTCTTAGTTACATTTGCTTAACAAATAACGCTATTTAAATTTACTTTCCAAATTTAGTATTTCAAACTAGTTATCTGCAAACTCAGTGCTTTCTGAATCATTTAGTTTATTGTGAACTGTTTTTCTGTGGAAAAGCGCTACAACCTTCTGTTGCCAACCCAGTGATTATTTGCTTAAATTTCTTTGCTGTTACCTTTCCTAATATTCCAAATATTGATTGCGACCGTTTACTTACACCCTTTTAAACTAATCAAAGTTTTCTTTTGACAATCAATAATGTTTTTAGTAAACATTGCGTGATACCCTTTCCCACTGTGTGGTTTGTGAGCGATTGTAGTATATTCCATCCATTTCAAAATTGATTTAGAATAGTTTCAGAACGGATACTTCCTTCAGAACTGTCTGTCGTACAATTTCATCCAACTAAATGGTGTCATTTTCCTTTGCTAACGATAGCCTTACTGACTGTAAAATTTCAGTAAGCATATTCGATCACTTTCAGCTATATGGTAATCCAATAGGCCGATTAGGGAGGGCAGGTTACAAAGTATTTAGCTGACTTTTCACCAATGCCCCTTTTATCGGCTAAACAGTATGCACCATCGCAGACTGAAGGGCAGACAATCTGAAACCTGTCCACGTAGGTGGACTGATTGTTTAAAAGATAGTAAGGGACCAACCTGCCCCGCCGCATTTGGTGCATACGTCGGGAAGCGTAAAGCTCAGTGTTGAATGAACTTCAAAAGCAGAATTGTAAAACCTGTATTAGAATGAACCACGAATGTGTAGGCACACTTTTGAACTGAAGCAATAAGAAAGGACTTAAATCAATGCAGATACTGTGAAATATTTTAGCAGAGGTTCAGGACACAGCCGGCAGAGAGGTCAGCGAAGTTCATGAATGCCGACCGAAGCCCCTGGCAGCAGCGTCCACAGCACATCGGCAGTAGGAACAGTTAGCAGCCGATTCTGTAGGTCCCAGAAACTGGACAAGCATTTGACGCATGGACTCGCAGTAGCATCCCACCGTTCTGACAACGTGAAGAGAAAGCTAAGTAGTGTTTTGATTCGTTTGGTATGTGAGTGCCGAAGAAAGTTGCCAACATGAAGAAAAGTGATAAGCCTGTAATAAGTGACAGGAAGAAGGGTGTAGATTTTGGTAACTCAGAATTTGAAGATGATTGTGGGAGAGGCAATTTTTGGTGTCAATGTATGAGATTTATGGCACTGATGATGTGAATTCAGTATCTGATACTAATGACTCAATTAATGAGCAAAATATGGGAAAATTTGATGTTAAGTTGACACATGGTCTTATGAAGGATATAAAAAGGGCGTAATTCTTTGAAGTAACTGAGAAAAATATAAGTACTTCTATTCAAGAAATCAAGAAATAAGTAGGGTATGGCCACCTGGTCCTGACGTTAAATTAGACCGTTTACTATCACTGAAAGAATGTAGGGCCAGCATTGGAGACTGGTTAGCATAAAGTTAGGACTGAAGCCATGTTCTAATACATTATGAAACACATGCATGGTATTAACAGTAGTATTATAAGGAATATGAATACAAAAATAAACGAAGTTGGGTCTGAGATGAATGGTAATATGAACAGAAAAAAAATCAACTTGGGTCTGATGTTGAAAGTCAAATATTTGAATCAGTTTCTGAAATAAATCAGGGGTTTATAAAAAAAGTCCGAACAGTTTGACGAAAAATTGAAAAATTTTCAAGAGGAAGATCAGGAGGATACGAATCAGAAAATTTCAGACTTAAATGATTCTACAAAAAAATAAAATAAAAAATAAAAAAAATGAAAAAAGTCGTAGTTTAACGAAATCGTAGAATGGCAAATTCACCTCGCGAAACTAGAATGCAAAAATGATATTGTTACAGTAAAAAAGGAGGTAACTACCCATATAAAGCAAGTTGCTGAAGGCAGTAAGCAGCTAGGTAGACATTTAAGTCCTGACTTGATTAAAGTACAGGCTTAAGTAGATAATGTTGAAAAACACTGTAACGAGAATTATAAAATTCTTGCTCATAAAATTAAGAAGCAAAGTGACAAATATAAACTGTTTTGAGGTCAAGCGTACACAAGAATAAATGATTTACAAACTAACTTGTCAGGATTTAGTGCAGTTGTAAATGGTAACCTACAGGTACATGGCATTAGACGTAAATGTAGGACAAAGAATTACTAATAGTTGTGGTATGAAATGAGAAACAGTGTTGCAGGATCATCTGAAGTGGCCTATTGTAGCCCCAGACAGTTTTTGAAGTTTAATCCCAATAAGTGTGTGCATCCAAAAAAGTTTTGCAGTGATTTTGAGGAATTGTTGCCTAGGTCATAGATTGACAGTCTGACAGAAAAGAGATTTTATGACCTATAATCTTATGAGAGAAGGTATTTGGAGAAATTTAGTTGTAGACAAGTATGACAACATTGAAAGTTCTTTGAGGAATTCTGGGGAATAAGAAAAGAGATGGAAGTGTTAAACAGCTTTTGTCCGGGTAAAAATTTTATCCAAACAAAGATACTTTTAAGAGTTTGTACAGAAGTGTGTAAATATTTTGTCTTACGTGACTATCAAGTTAGAGAAGGAACAAATTATAAGGGAGCTAGAAAACAAGTAGCCTTTCTATTGGCGACATTATATAATTTCTGCACCTAGAGACGACCTTAACAAGCTCATTGGTTACTTGGAAAAGGTAGAGTACCTTTTGAAAGAACAGCAGAATAATAGAGAATATAGGGCTCCTGATATACAAATTAAAGTGCAAGTAAACAGAACAGGTGTGCAGAGATATAACAATTATGGAGGAAGGGCCAGAGGGCGAGTGGTTTTACTGTATATAGAAATTACGTCAGGAACATGAATGACAGCTATACAAATAAGCCATCAGCTCAGAGAGCAGAAAAGTATTCCAGACACCCGAATGAACGGAATGCTACAGCCGATGACGGAGTAGGTGAGGAGCAAAACTAATAGCAGTCTGTAAGATTGCTAGCATTTACCGACTGCCAAAACGTAGGATAAATCCGCTAGCAGAGCCCTTTTGTAAGCCAGCAGTCAACACAAAAACAAATAGCGGTAAATGTATAGTAAACATACTGGAAGAAAGGGAGAAGCTGAGAAAATTAACTTTTCAGGGAATTGTGGCAGAATTCTGTGAAAGATTATATAAAAATCACAAATCTAGGAACGAAGTTAGCAAGGAGTAGGAGTTACGTGATGGGATTGTGGGGAAAAATCTTAGTCTGAGCACTGCAGTACGAAAAAGAATCCTACAGGGAACGTGGAGGAAAGTGCTATACATGGGTAAAGTGTGGCAGAGGAGAAAGATATACCAGTAGATGAAGTTTTAGGTAAAATAGAGGAGATTCTGTCTGATAACGACAGAGCAGTTTCAGATGTAGAAGAAGGTGTAAGTAGAGTGGGGGAAAGCTCATCAGGTAGTGATGCAGCTAACAGAAGTAGATGAAGACGGATTTATTTTAAAAATGCTAACAACATAGAAGGAAGTGTTGCAGAATCTGAGAGGATTCGGGAAGGTGAAAGTTTGGAGAAATGATTTGACCAGCCACTGATAGATTAACTAAAGCTGACAAAGTTAAAGAGTAAATGAGGACGAAGACCCCATAAATATGTGTGTTACGTCTGCAGAAGCTATAGGATTCGACAGACATGAGGTAGTGCGAGATTTTTTGTAAGAACCAGATCCTGAGGCTGTTGAAGAATCATGAGGACAACCGATAATAGAGCTTGTACTTTTTGCTGAGAAAGTTCCTTGCTTACGTGATAGTGGTTCACGTGTATGTGCAGTGTCGAAAAAATCTGTAGATCCTATTCCCAATCGGAAAGAAATAGCCATTATGCCTGTCACCAGAATAAGCGTTGTATTAGCCAAAGGTAAGAGTAAGAAAGCAGTAACTCATGAGGTCGTGTTACCTGCAAAGATTCAGGGTGAGCCGCTCTATCAGAATTTCCTGATAATATTCGTGTTAAGTATGGAGATAATGATTGGGGTAGATTTTTTGCGTAAATACCAAGGGAAGGTCGATTTTAAGAACAACGAAGCTGTGTCATTACTGTCGATAGGAAGCACTTGAGAGTGCCACTGGCAGAAAGAAAGTGACATCTCACAGGTGAGCAAGGTGATGTACCTGTACGTTGCTGCACGAAAAAGGGAAACGTGGGGTACAACACGTACGACGGTCGGAGTGGCCGAGCCGTTCTAGGCATTTCAGTCTGGAACCACGCGACAGCTACGGTCGCAGGTTCAAATCCTGCCTCGGGCATGGATGTGTGTGGTGTCCTTAGGTTAGTTAGGTTTAAGTAGTTATAAGTTCTAGGGGACTGATGACCTCAGCTGTTAACTCCCATAGTGCTCAGAGCCATACAACACGTACACAGAAAGGTAAGTTATTGACCTAAGGAAGAATTCATAATGGGGACAGTAGTAACTAGCTGGCCTCGTGGGACACGCATTCTTCGCAACCTCAGGTGTCCGACGAATACCAGGCATTCCAAGTTGTTGGCAATATTATATACTTTTCGTATATTAGGAAACTAGAAACCCGCCTCGATTGCGTAAAAAGCACCTAGTGTTTACATAGGTTTCGGCGTAGATAACTATATCTTCCTCAGAACAATAAAACCCACAAGTGCCTAACAAGACCTTTGTCAATGATTAAAAGAACACCAAAGCTATACATTTATAAACGAAAAAAAAGGAAAACACTAACAGTACATATGTATAAAGTCTAAACTGTTACTTAACTTAGTGGAGTAACATCCACCTCACACCGGCCTATGTTCGATGGGCCATGACCCGCCATAAGTTTATAAATGTATAGCTTTGGTGTTCTTTTAATCATTGACAAAGGTCTTCTTAGGCACTTGTGGGTTTTATTGTTCTGAAGAAGGTGTAGTTATCTACGCCGAAACCTAGGTAAACACTAGATGCTTTTTTCGCAATCGAGGCGGGTTTCTAGTTTTTTAACATATTAACCAACGATTGCTGATGCGCTACGATGTTGAAGGTTCTTATATCCCTTTCATTTTCGTATTGTCAACCTATCTCTTCTTCATTCAGAAGTTTCGCTATCGTCTGTTCTTTCTTCACTGTCTTGTGTATATAGTGTACGTAGTGTTTCGTAGGAGATAGACAGCTATTAACAAACCATATCTGAAGTAATTTGAGTACCTAAAACGTAGTAACATACTAAATAGTGATGAGGAGTGAGTGAGAAGAATATGTGAAAGTTTTGTAGAACAACACAATGTAAAATGTAACTGTGAGGAAATGTGTTTCTGCCTGTTCATGTAAAAGTTTCAGAAAAGAGGCACTACTGTTATGATTGGCAGTATACCCAGGCAATAGATGAAGTGTGAGATAAAGGTGAACTTGTTGGGTATTTTGTGACAACTGCCAAATGAGCACTTATTGCAAATGTTTAGTAGTTTTTCATTCGTTGCATATTTGTATATACCATGTAAAGTTTATGAAGCAGTAGTGTTAGCCATAATGTGTGAAGATTTTGTAAATGTCATGAGAACTGTTTCCAAATACTTAAGAGTAAATTGGCAAAGATTTTTGATGAGAAGCCAAGAACATACGTAATACGGAGAGAATGTTTTTCAACAGTAAATTGCTTAAGTGAATTTCAGAGTAAAGTTCCTTTTAATAAGTGCTGCTCTGTAATTTGAGTTTGGTGAGTATAGGAACAGTTATAGTACCATCTACTTTGGGTTAGTAAAAGTCAGTTCAGCTTTTACTGAGAAAAACCTTTTTTTTCTGAAGAACAGTTTACGCTGAATAATACTGTAGTGATGCAGTGTTATTGCTGAAAACGTTCAGTCAAGAAAACCTAGAGAATTATCTTTATAAATGACTAGTAACAAATAGTGTGCATAAACATGTATCACATTCCTGTTTGCAGGAAGCAAATCAATAATTGTTTGCCTTAGACTTACTGTGTTTTCCAGGCACGTCCGTTATGGATACTAGATACGAGACTCACTTGCGACTGACAGATGAGGGCACATTGACGCTTATAAAGTACCCAAGTGTGGAACTGGTGAAAGAGTAAACGTAAAAATAAGTTCCCATGTCATTTCATCGAAAAGTAGGAGCTGGAAATATATCATTTTCCATAGACGCGAAAATAATTGTGAAAGACAGGAATCGGTTCCCGCACTCATATTATTGTCGAAGTTTAAGGACGCCATATCGCTTTTTGTGAGAAGTTTGTGAAAAAGTGTATATAGTTAAAAGAGAGTCGCCCTCCCTAGCACTTCTACACAGTACAGATTGCGTAATTTCTAGAAGTTTTCTGTTGGGTACACTGCATTAATTTAGTAGATTTTTCATTGAGAAAATTTACTTTTACCATAAAAATGGAAATTTTGTAAGAAATATACTTTGTAAAAGTTTTAATTATTAATAATTTTAATTACTAATTTTAATCTATTGCTATCACCACCAAGCCATAAAAAGTATATTATTCTAACAACGTTAACTGCTTCGGAAATTTTCAATTTCCATAAAGCTTTTGGGTATTCAAAAATGGAATAAAAATCCGAGGATAAAAAGTTTTCATTTGTTCAGTTAAAATTTAAGTCTAATAATAATTTTGGTGTTATAAGAACCTCAAATATACGTGAAAGTAGTTGTCGGTTCATACAGCGCGTTTAACACAGCAGATTGTTACAAGTTGTCATTTTGCATGGGAAACGTAGCTGGATGTGCGGCTGGGAGGAGAGGAGGTTCCGGTTCTCATGCTAATACAGCTGACGCCGGACGAGCAATGTACTAGACTAATGCGCCGTGGAATACGTTACACATACTCTCTATAAATCTGGTTGGTTGGTTGGTTGGTTTCGGGGTGGGAGGGGAGGGGGGATATAACGAAACTGATTGATCATCGGTCCCTGGTTCCTATAAAACAAGTCCAAGAGGGAAAGAATAAAACAAACAAGGCTCACTGCATAAAACCTAGAGAACAGAAAAGCCACAAGAGCTACAGAAGAGCAACAAGCATTACAATGGACAAAATAAGGATGGGGAACCACCGAGAGAAGCAAGAAACGGGTAGAAGGGATTAAAGCAATAGAGCAGACGACCATGGCCGCCTGATCACGAGGATAAAAAAGGATAAGCCGTCCTCTCTGTAGTACATTAAAACCTCCAGCCTAAAGGCAGTAGGGTAGAGAACACAGATTCGCAAAGGACATCGCAAAAACTTTGATGGAACGATAAAGCCACCCTATCATACCATGAAGCGTTATCAGCTAAAACAAATGGTAAGGAGACCGGTAGCTAATAATTGCATCACAGCGTAGCTGAAGTAGGACAGTGCAACAGGAAGTGGGTCACCACTAACCAGCCACAGCACCGACACTAGGGTGGGTCTTCACGGTGGAGCAAATAGCCATGGGTCAGCCAAGGATTGCAGATGCAGAGCTGGCAGAGGACTACAGAGTCCTTGAGAGAGACACAGATGGAAAACTTCCAAACACCTGTAGTCTCCTTTATGGCATGGTGTTTATTGGGCATATCTAGATTATGCGACTCTGTACACCAAATCCGAGAAACCTTGTGGTGCAATTCTGAGCACAGGTCGGTTTCAGAGACAGCGATATCCCGAAGCATTTTCCGAATAGCCTGTTCGGCCAGTCTGTCATAAGGCTCATTTCCAGGGATTCCGACATGTTCCTGGGTCCAGACAAACGCCACTTAACAACCGGACCATTCCGGGACATAGAGGGACTCCTGGATGGTCGCTACCAAAGGATGGCGAGGATAGCACTGGTGAATAGCTTATACGCTGATGAAGTAGTCACTACAGACAAGAAATGACTCACTGGAGTATGAATGGATATGCTCAAGAGCACAAGATATGGTCACCAGTTCTGCAGTGAAATCACTGCAGCCATCTGCCAAGGAACGCTCTTCAGTATGTCCTGTGAGAGTGTAGGCGAAGCCAAAGTTACTATCGACCATCGAGCCATGGGTGTGGACTACTTCTGAGCGCTGTGACGCGTCAAGAATCGAGAGAAAGTGACAGCTTAAAGCCTCAGGAGAAACTGAGTCCTTAGGCCCATGCAAAAGATCCAGCCAAATCTACGCCCTAGGTATGTAATATGGAGGAGTATGTTAATGGACCAAGGGGAGAAATGGTAAATGAAAGGACTGTAGTTCAGACAGAAGCGATCGGACGCAAGCAGCGATCGTAATTCATGACCTGGGCCGCTGATGCAGGAGATGAACCGCCGTAGTTGGGATTAGTGAATGGTAATTTTCATGAACAGGAGAGCTACGAAACTGCGAATTGGGGAGTAGTTGTTGGCGCCTGATCTGTAATGGAGGGAACACAGCCTCTACTAGTAGGCTGATCGCTATAATGGTCCTAATGGCTCATGTTGTTAAGCGACCGCAATGCTGAGGACGCCACCTAGCCATAAACCAGACTCTGAGAGTCAAGGTGGGACTGAACAAGGCCTTTGTAGAGCTGCAGCAGTGTAGAGCAATCTACATCCCAATGTTGCTCATATAGTACAGAGCATTAAGGTGCTGCCAGCTCTTCCACTTAAGTTGATGTGGCAGGTCAATTAGGCTTCCAAAACCAGTTGTAAGAAGTGATATGTCTCCACTACACTGAGTGGATTGTTATCAAGGTAAAGTTCTGGTTCCGGATTAACGGTACAACACCGACAGAAGTGCAGGAATCACGATGTCGAGGCTGTAAACTGGAAGTCCTGGGTTTTGAACCAAAGACTGCACCTTGTGAATGGCTGTAGGCACTGCTCAGCAACACCACTACTGGAGGAGCATTAGGAAATGCAAAAGTCGTCTGCATACAGAGAGGGTTAGACAAATGGCCCCACAGCTCCTACTACACCAACAATGGCCTCTAAAAGCAAAGAGACAGTCAATACTGAGCCTTGCGGGACGCCACTCACCTGGGCACGGGGGGAACTATTTGAATAATCAACCTGGACATGGAAAGTATATATGGAAGGGAAATTTTGGATAAAAATTGGGAGTAGCCTTGGAGATAGCCTTGGAGACCTCAGACATGAGGTAATGCGTCAAGCCTTTCTTACATCCAAAAAGAGGACTACCAGTTGTTGGGGTCTGGGAAAGGCTATTCAGATGGCAGACTGGAGGGACACTAGGATATAAGTAGTAGAGTGACCTTGGCAGAAATGAGCCTGGCACAGAGTCAATATGCCCTGTTACTACATGAGCCTACACAACTACTGACTCACAACCCATTATCCAGCTTATAAGACTGTTCGTGAGGCTGATGTACCGATTGCTAGCCATATCAAGCGGGTTTTTACTATGTTTTAGCACTGGAATGATGGTGCTCTCCCATCACTGAGTCGGGAATACTCATCCCTCCAGATGCGGTTGAGGATGACGAGGATGTATCGCTGGTAATCGAACGAGTAACATTTAATCACCAGAGTGTGGATGCAGTCTGGCCCAGGAGCTCCCACTCAGTGAATGGAGCGTTATATGGTTAACTGAGGCGTGTATGGAACGAGAGGAATTTCCCTTCCATCCCTCATTTGAGGGTATGAAAGGTAGGGTAGGAGGTTATTATCCAACCAAGTACTGTGCTCAGCAAAGTGCTCTGCAATTGTGATTGTGTCGATAGATAATACTCCACTGATGTGAACGCTAGGGGCACCTGTTGGCTTCTGGTACCCAAAGAAGCATCTAACTTTGCCCAGACCTGTGAAGGCATTATATGTGACCCTATGGTTGAGCTGGTGAACACGGGCATGGAGCCATTTAAAAGCTATAAGGAGGTTCGGTTCAGGATGCCACTTACGTCGCTGCAGAGCCCACTTATGGTCTTTAATGGCCTCAGCGAAGTCTGGCGACCACCAAGGCCCTGTCTTAAGCTGGGGGAATCATGAAGTTCGAGGTAACGCATTTTCCACAGAAGAAACAATCGTTGTACTTACTCTCCCGACCACCACGTGGAATCAGAACGATGGCAGAGGTGAAAACTTCCCAGTCTGTCTTGTCTGCAGCTTATCTGGGTAGGTGGCGAGGGTAATGACGCTGGGGGAGTTGCATGAAGTTGGGGAAGCGATTTCTAAATACAGTGGACAGATGGGAGATGTCCTGGGATTGAAAGTAATAAATTAATTGTCAAGTACGTATCATTAGCCACACTGAAATTTGTTGAGGCTCCAGTATTTAAGAGGCAGTGGTTGAGATGAGATAGTAATATCATGACATCACTACCTTGATTACTAATCATAGTGCTACCTAAAAAGTGATTATGGGCTTTAAAATCTCGCAAAAGTAAGAAATGTTTGGGGAGTTGATCACTCAGTGCTGCCAGTATGCTCAGAGGTATTGCACCATCTGGAAGAAGATATACATTGCAGACGGTAATGTCTTGCATGGTCCATATTCTGACACCCACAGCTTCAGAAGGAGTTTGAAAGGGCATAGTTTCGCTACATACTGAGTACATTACTTTATATTATATTCGCTACTGTTTTTGTAATATCTCCTATAGCCTCAAAGGGCAAGGGTCAGCATTGCCAGGAACCAGGTTTCCTATAGGGCAATGCAGAAAGCAGGTGTAAAGCTTAAAAGTTGCCACAGTGCAGCCGAGTGGTGGAGAAAACCTGCCGAATCACGTTTACTGCAAGCTGGGAAAGCATGAAGGGGCCAATTAAGCACTTTACGCCTCAGAGTCACCTGCAGCCACCGACCGAGTAATTGTGCGATCGATATCCATTGGGTCTGATGGTCTGGCGAGATGTAGCTGGCCAGGGGTTGCCAGAATCACCACTTCGTCTTCAGATGTGGAACTCATAGTTAGCAGTGGGGTGGGGGGCACAATTTCTTTTTTCTTGGGTGTCTGTTTCTTTTTGTATGTCTCTAGCTGCTCCTTGGGTGTCTCTGGCTGGGAGGGCACAAGTCTCAGGCACTGAGAAGAATCTTGAAGCCCTATGACCAGCTGCCTGTGGATTCTTCAGCCACTGGCAGGCGTCCTTTTCTCACTGGGAGGAACATTGGGAGTGACACTAGGGACCCCATCCTAGCTAGAGGAGCCAAAGAAGAGTGATGCTTCCCCAACTGAGAAGTGGGAACTGATATTCTGAATTAGGTGTAGTGGGAGCAACGGAGATATATTTGCTCCCCACTGTCAAGGGCGGAGATGTAACCTTGCAGCCCTGAGGGCCAACTATAAATGGTGAAACAGCTGGGGCTTTAACCATTGTTGTAGCTGTAGCATAAGGCGATGTCACTCACACAGGATTTAGCCTTCCGGATTTCCTCTTACCGTCTTTGTAGGTCAGTCGATCCAGGATCTTTTATTTCATGATTTTCCTTTATTTCTGGAGAATTCTGCAGTCGAGCGAGCAAGGGGAACGGTGCTCGTTGCAGGTGACAAAAATGGGAGGCAGGGCAGATGGAACATTGGGATGTGATGGACATCCACAATTTCGACATGTTACACTCGAAGCATAGTGGGAAGACGTATGTCTGAACTTCCAGCACTTAAAGCATTGCATCAGCGGATGGATCACGGCTTTACATTGGAGTGGTATAACACCACCTTAATCTTCTCCGCTAACGCATTACCCTCAAAGGCCAAGATGAAGGCACCAGTGGCAAACCTGATTATCCTTCTGAGCTTCTAGACCCGCCATATGTAATGAACACCACGTTGCTCTAAGTTGGCGAGCAACTCATCATCGGACTGCAAAAGAAGGTCCTTGTAGAATATAACACCATGGAACATATTTAAGTTATTATGGTGCATGATGGGAACAGAAACAGGTTGTCACAGGCGGATAATGCCTGTGACTGGGGAGATGGTGAGGTTTCCATCAGGACTGACCCAGATCTCTTTTTGGACAATCACTCCATTACCCCCAACCCATGCTCTAAATGCTCCACCAAGATTTGACTTCATTGTGGGTCATCTGTGCCGATGTCAGCCACTCTTATCAAGTGCTCTCGCCACAGGCGCCACCCAGCCACAGCAAAGGCTGTTGCTGGGAGTTCTGATGCTCCAAGAAGACAGGCATCTAGTCCTTGTCATACGTGGGGAGTTTGCTGCTCAAGCAAGAGCAATACGATCCGTTTGTTGTCAGGGTACATGACGGCCTCAATGGACTGCCTACCATGCTGGATACTGTGTGCAGAGAAATCCAGTAGTGCCATGGGGGCGATGGAGGACGGAGGACAGTGGAAGAAGATGACATACACCAGAAGGTGTCCTCAACCAAATAGCTGAATTGTAAGTAGAAGCTCAAACCCATGACAATAATGGATGCAGGAGATCTCAGTTAAGAGCAATGTGAATAATTGGTGCACCACGTAAGGCGTCCTTGCTCAGATGGCCCGCTCTTCTGTAGAATTTGGAAAGTGGGAGGTCAAATCACAAAATGGGATCCCGACTTATTGGGTCGAAAAGTGGGAGACTCCTTTTAGTCGCCTCTTACAATAGGCAGGAATACCTCGGGCTTATTCTAACCCCTATAGCCGCAGGAGTGCACTTAACTAGTCTAACGTTTGCGAAGAGCATACAAGAATATCCTGAAAGTAGCTTTGCCCTCAACGCAAATTCAGAGACATACATGGATAAATTATTGAAATATTTTTGGTATATAGAGAAAATTAATTTTGTGTGTGCTTGGTTAGTTCATTTAGAAATGCAAGGTCTAATATGCACTGAGGGCCTTCGAACTCTTTCAGCACTTTTATTTATGTCCCCATCACTACCATGATGTAGTGTTGAAAATACGTGAGACCACACCTGTAATCAACCGACGTACTTCAGGGGGAAAAGCACATCGATCTATTCTGTCAGGTTCTTCCAGGATGTGTGTAAACTGTTGATGCCGCGATACACGATATGTGTGTACCGTATTTTTGATTTACCACACCTTTTTTTGCTAACACATGAACTAGTTGTCATGCAGTGTATTGCTGGACTCACCACAGTAGCGACACTAGATTCACTATCAATCTTTGAAGCTGCATCACCCGCCATGATCGATTAAGATATTTCTCAGCAAAGGGCATTCTTGTCAATTCCGTTTTATTAGCAAGAGAGTATGCCATCAGCTGTACCTGTGTCGTCAAGATCGATTGAAGTATTTCGCAGCAAAGTCTCTTCTTATCAATTACGTTTTATAGGCAAGAAAGTATGCCATGAGCTGTACCTGTGCCGCGCGTAGGAGCTAAATCAAGTTCTCGTCCATCACGTTGAATTCAGGATCCAATGCTCTCAGGAAAACGTCAGATTCAGTTAAATCTTGTAACATTCGTCGAAGGCCGAAGATGGAAAACCCAAATTTTTATTCTGTCTTTCAATTGCGAGTCTAAAACGTTTGGAAATTGTTCATTATGTCAGCAAATCGTTCCAATTTAAAGAAAAAGTATTTCTAAAAGAGGAATTTCCACTCAGGAAAAAAATTTCCTGCCGTCGGATAGCACTGATTTACAAATTCTCAGCCGCTAAAAGGATCACTACTTTCGCAGCTTCGAGACGTACGTGATAACTCCGTTTCTTTGTGGCTTCGTTAAGCGTCGCACAATTTTTCTTCCTTTATGCAGATTACGAGAGTGAGGGAGATTTGAGGGTAAAAACACCTAATGCATTGTTAGTGACAGCAGTAATTTCAAGAATTACGTACCTAACTACTTGAATACATACCCCTTTCTCTTTGTTCTGTCTAATCACAAGAAATTTCGCTTTCTGCAGTATTAAAACTGATTAGTAATTTCTCACGAAGTAGAAGGGAAAGGTCTTTATTCATCATGCATACACATTTATTTCTCAACGTAGTCACCCTGGCGATGAATATATTTCTCCCAGTGAGAGACCACTTCGTCGGTGCCCTCACTGCAGAAGGTTTGACTCTGTTAACGGAACCGAAACCTCACCTCTGCTTACACCGCTTCATCACTATCAAAGTGAAGATTCTAAAATATTCTTTAAGGTTTGGAAACAGATGAAAATCAGATGGGTCCAAGTCGGAACCTAAGGAGAAAAAATCGATGACAGCGAACGCAACAGATGTCACTGTGCTCGTGTGCGTTGTGACATTGTCATGCTGGAGGAGAAGATGCTTCATGTGTGGACAAATTCCTGGAATAGGAAATTCGATTACAGGACGCTGTTTTTCATGTGCGGAGATATTTACGTTACATGCAGCGATGTTACACGCTACAAGTCGGAGCGGTCTAGCAGCATAGGTTTGCTGCTTGCATCGTCGAAACAGGAAAGTCAACATAGTATTAGGCATAACATGTAACTGAGAACAGAATTAAAAATGCACAAACAGTGAATTTCAAAGCCAAGATTTAGCAGGCATTGATATGTAACTTTCAAATAGAGTGATGATAATGAATTATTAGAATTATTATTTGCATAATTCGCAGGGAAATAATGGTGCACAAATACTTTATATAATCCGTATATATATATATATATATATATATATATATATATATATATATGAAAGTCTTATTATAAAATCGTGGTACATAAATACTCAATTTCAAAGTCAAATTGTTGCAAACTAATATGCAGGAATAATGAAGTAGTCTTGAATATAATAAGATTAAATGCCTTTTCTGTAATACAAATAAGAATCATGCTGAAAAGTAATACTTTCGAATTTTTTCATAGAAATATTTTCAATACTGATGTTTTTATATGACCGTATTCTATTAAATATTTTGAGTATAATGTAGCCCGCTGTCGAAGTAATCTACGCCTAATGGTTCACTGATACATAGAATCCATTCTGCTAAAATACACGTTTATCTGCCGCTCCTCTCTTTCCTAAAATGAGAAATACATATGCACATAGATATCACTATTAGTCATAAATTACATTTCCTTACCTAAGCAGCATTCGTATAGATTGTAGGAAATTACATTGTCCCCATAAAGGTCAAAGACTATTAATCTAGACCTTTAAAAATGATACCAATAAGTTAATATACACTCCTGGAAATTGAAATAAGAACACAGTGAATTCATTGTCCCAGGAAGGGGAAACTTTATTGACACATTCCTGGGGTCAGATACATCACATGATCACACTGACAGAACCACAGGCACATAGACACAGGCAACAGAGCATGCACAATGTCGGCACTAGTACAGTGTATATCCACCTTTCGCAGCAATGCAGGCTGCTATTCTCCCATGGAGACGATCGTAGAGATGCTGGATGTAGTCCTGTGGAACGGCTTGCCATGCCATTTCCACCTGGCGCCTCAGTTGGATCAGCGTTCGTGCTGGACGTGCAGACCGCGTGAGACGACGCTTCATCCAGTCCCAAACATGCTCAATGCGGGACAGATCCGGAGATCTTGCTGGTCAGGGTAGTTGACTTACACCTTCTAGAGCACGTTGGGTGGCACGGGATACATGCGGACGTGCATTGTCCTGTTGGAACAGCAAGTTCCCTTGCCGGTCTAGGAATGGTAGAACGATGGGTTCGATGACGGTTTGGATGTACCGTGCACTATTCAGTGTCCCCTCGACGATCACCAGTGGTGTACGGCCAGTGTAGGAGATCGCTCCCCACACCATGATGCCGGGTGTTGGCCCCGTGTGCTTCGGTCGTATGCAGTCCTGATTGTGGCGCTCACCTGCACGGCGCCAAACACGCATACGACCATCATTGCCACCAAGGCAGAAGCGACTCTCATCGCTGAAGACGACACGTCTCCATTCGTCCCTCCATTCACGCCTGTCGCGACACCACTGGAGGCGGGCTGCACTATGTTGGGGCGTGAGCGGAAGACGGCCTAACGGTGTGCGGGACCGTAGCCCAGCTTCATGGAGACGGTTGCGAATGGTCCTCGCCGATACCCCAGGAGCAACAGTGTCCCTAATTTGCTGGGAAGTGACGGTGCGGTCCCCTACGGCACTGCGTAGGATCCTACGGTCTTGGCGTGCATCGCTGCGGTCCGGTCCCAGGTCGACGGGCACGTGCACCTTCCGCCGACCACTGGCGACAACATCGATGTACTGTGGAGACCTTACGCCCCACGTGTTGAGCAATTCGGCGGTACGTCCACCCGGCCTCCCGCATGCCCACTATACGCCCTCGCTCAAAGTCCGTCAACTGCACATACGGTTCACGTCCACGCTGTCGCGGCATGCTACCAGTGTTAAAGACTGCGATGGAGCTCCGTATGCCACGGCAAACTGGCTGACACTGACGGCGGCGGTGCACAAATGCTGCGCAGCTAGCGCCATTCGACGGCCAACACCGCGGTTCCTGGTGTGTCCGCTGTGCCGTGCGTGTGATCATTGCTTGTACAGCCCTCTCGCAGTGTCCGGAGCAAGTATGGTGGGTCTGACACACCGGTGTCAATGTGTTCTTTTTTCCATTTCCAGGAGTGTATATTAAAATCTTTTAATTTTGCTGGGTGCAGAAAATAACTTCTTTGTTTTCTTTCTATCAGTTACAAATCAGTCAACTGTATTTTACTTTTAGAATTTTGTATACCTTTTCTTTTGTGTAAGTGCATGTCAACAGATTTGCTTCTGTGATATCATTTTGTGTGATACATTGTTCACCTTCCGTACTGCATTCATTCAGATGTAAGCTCAACAACGTACTGTTTACCTATTCCAGACGATTGCATTTCATTTCGAATTGATTGTTGCAGCTTCTGTGTGGGCGTAGCACAATGTATTGAGAAGTTTTACTAAAAGTGATTCAAATGCGCCGAACAATTAATTGGACATTATACAAAAGAGATATTCGTCATAACATGCTCTAATCACCTACATCTTTAAACTGACGAAACCCATCAGTCTACTATAAAGAATGTGGGTCACGACGCAGCATTTCTGTAGCTTTCTCTGTGTTTACAGTTCTGGGGAAAAGTTCACCGTCTTCTCAACTTTGTTGAAGAATGCCATGATATTACTCGGACCCCCAACTGGCAGCTAAATTTTCCTGCACGGTCACGCTGCAGAGATATACAGAGGGCGCTATTAGACACCTGCTGACGACCAGCCCATGAACAACACAATGGCATTAAAATGCGGGTCACAAAATGGTCACCAGCTTTTGTTCAATGACTTTTTCTGTCATCTGTCTCCTGATGCGGGCTGTTACAAATTCATCTCTGTTGCCAAATCCTCAGAGTTTAAATTGAAGGACTGTCCTCAGCTATTTGTTCCGTGCACTTTTATGTCTTTCTTCCCCCGAAGTTCTTACCGTCCACTGCTTTCTCTAGTACCACAGTACTGAAATGTTAACAAAAGCCGTTCATCCTGTCTTCTCGTCAGTGTATCCCACAGATTATGCAAAGAGTCTGTGGAGCACCTCCTCGTTTTATATCTTACCATGCCACCTAATTTCCGACATCCTTCCATACCACCAAACCTGAAATATTTCAACGCTCTTCTTTTCTTGTTTTGCCACAGGCTACTGCCATGCTATGCTGTGCTCCAAACGCTCAAACTCAGAAATTTCTTCTTCAAATGAAGGCCGATTTGGAATAATAATAGATTTATTTTTAGCAGAAAGAGTCCCTTTTCCAGTATGGTCTGTTTCTTTAATTGTATTTGCTCCATCCATTGTGTGCTGTTTTGCTCACGACGAAACAGACTTGCTGAGTTTCGTCTACTTTTTTAATGTAAACTTTGTAGGTAATGTCATATCTCCTGAGCCGTGTGGCTCAGATTCCTTCATATTCCTGTTGTCTGTCAGTACTTTGTTCTCTTCTATGACGTTCTCGTTCTGGTGAAGTCTCTGGCCTCACGGCGGTAGCTGTGTTTCAGCGAAGGTGGCGGCGAGATGGCGCTGGCCACAATATAACGGACACCGTGATCGATGCAAAGCAGTCTTGTGGACCGACTCTGGCCGGACGCGACCGCCACAATGGATGGGAGGAAGCCCCTTCGGTTTTCAAAACGAGAGTCCCACAGGTGTTTGTGCTTGGTTGAAGGAAATCATCGTACGCACTGATCGTTTTTGTACTACTTAGTGACATTATTTGACTTCTGTTATTTTGTGAAATGGCTGTAGTGCTGTGATCCCGGGCACGAATTTGATCCTACTTACAGAACGCTGACTGATGGCTTAGATGCTTAGTTTCATGAATTCCCGAAAGAACGAACGTGGATAGTACCTTCCGTTAATCTGAAATCTCATCCACTGTTCTATTCTAGATATCCCGACAACTTTAAGATAATGAGTGCGTATCCTTGAACTCCACGCTTGAACTGTGGAATCTGATGTCTTCTCCTGAGATGACCTAATTTGGGCTGCTCTTTGGTTTAAGCATTGCATCTGTCGGTTACCTCTTGATTTTTTCTGAGTTTCCGTAACGCTTTCCTTGCGTCCTCGTTCGATACTGCCCCATGTGGGTTGCGGCCGTTGGTTTCTGCCCATTGCCTTTTGAACCCCCGATAGCTCAGTGCTTCCATATTCACTGTGCTATCAAAAAGGCACACTGCTTTTCGGACTTATATTACCATCCCGCGTGTGCTTATTAAAACTACTTCTGGACACATGGTATGGAAACAGCTGTTAACACACGCATTTGTGTGTTCTAGTTTTGCCGGTGTGAGGGCCAAGCCTTGAAGAAGAGCACCCCGATGTGACGCGATGGAGGGACACCCGTACCTGCGGCAGCTGAGGGACGACGGCTCTCCACACGGCTCATCCAATCAAAAGTTAAGTAAAGTAGTTTACACACATTTACTACACTGAACTGAAAGCAAATTTTAGGGGTGTCTCTCAAATGGTTGTTTTTTCTTAAATGGTTAATACTTTCGTGTTGTTTTATTGAAAGAAATTGTAAGATTTGATTGAGGAATCACTGAGACTTTATTGTTATTAACTATACGAAATTGGAATCATGTCTTTTTTGGGGAGTCTTTTAAACTGTTTTTTTTTTCTTAAGTGGTTAGCACTTATTTTAAGAACTGGGCAGTTGTAAACCTTTCTCAACCGCTTGGGGAGGCCTGTAGTTTACCCTACGTGTTTTTATTTGAATCCTTTTAAACTTCTTTGTTATACAGGGTGTTACAAAAAGGTATGGCCAAACTTTCAGAAAACATTCCTCACGCACAAATAAAGAAAATATGTTATGTGGACATGTGTCCGGAAACGCATAATTTTCATGTTAGAGCTCATTTTAGTTTCGTCAGTATGTACTGTACTTCCTCGATTCACCGCCAGTTGGCCCAATTGAAGGAAGGTAATGTTGACTTCGGTGCTTGTGTTGACATGCGACTCATTGCTCTACAGTACTAGCATCAAGCACATCAGTACGTAGCATCAACAGGTAAGTGGTCATCACGAACGTGGTTTTGCAGTCAGTGCAATGTTGACAAATGCGGAGTTGGCAGATGCCCATTTGATGTATGGATCAGCACGGGGCAATAGCCGTGGCGCGGTACGTTTGTATCGAGACAGATTTCCAGAACGAAGGTGTCCCGTCAGAAAGACGTTGGAAGCAATTGATCGGCTTCTTAGGGAGCAGGGAATATTCCAGCCTATGACTCGCGACTGGGGAAGACCTAGAACTACGAGGACACCTGCAATGGACGAGGCAATTCTTCGTGCAGTTGACGATAACCCTAATGTCAGCGTCAGAAAAGTTGCTGCTGTACAAGGTAACATTGATCATGTCACTGTATGGGGAGTACCATGTACAGCGTGTGCAGGCACTATCAGCAGCTGATTGGCCTCCACGGGTACACTTCTGCGAATGATTCATCCTACAATGTGTCAATCCTCATTTCAGTGCAAATGTTCTCTTTACGGATAAGGCTTCATTCCAACGTGGTCAAATTGTAAATTTTCACAATCAACACGTGTGGGCTGACGAGAATCCGCACGCAATTGTGCAATCACGTCATCAACACAGATTTTCTGTCAGCGTTTGGGCAGGCATTGTTGGTGATGTCTTGATTGGGCCCCATGTTCCTCCACCTACGCTCAGTGGAGCACGTTACCATGATTTCATACGGGATACTCTACCTGTGCTGCTAGAACATGTGCCTTTACAATTACGACACAACTTGAGGTTCATGCACGATGGAGCTCCTGCACATTTCAGTCGAAGTGTTCGTACTCTTCTCAACAACAGATTCGGTGTCCTATGGATTGGTAGAGGCGGACGAATTCCAAGGCCTCCACGCTCTCCTGACCTCAACCCTCTTGACTTTCATTTATGGAGGCATTTGAAAGCTCTTGTCTACGCAACCCCGGTAGCAAATGTAGAGATTTTTCGTGCTCGTATTGTGGACGGCTGTGATACAACACGCCATTCTCCAGGGCTGCATCAGCGCATCAGGGATTCCATGCGACGGCGGGTGGATGCATGTATCCTCGCTAACGGAGGACATTTTGAACATTTCCTGTAACAAAGTATTTGAAGTCACGCTGGTACGTTCTGTTGCTGTGTGTTTCCATTCCATGATGATTGTTATTTGAAGAGAAGTAATAAAATGAGCTCTAACATGGAAAGTAAGCGTTTCCGGACGCATGTCCACATAACATATTTTCTTTCTTTGTGTGTGAGGAATGTTTCCTGAAAGTTTGGCCGTACCTTTTTGTAACAACCTGTATATCATTAAACATCGGAAATGTTTTATTATTGAAAATATTTGGGTATTATTTAAATAAAATGTGTAAACTAAAGGATGTAAGATGTTTTGCCCATACCCTCAATTTTCCACATTCAAACAGAGCGAGTGAGCGAGTGAAAAACTCCGCGCGAGCCTTAATTTCCCGCATCTTATCTTCATGGCTCTTATGCGAAATGTATGGTGGCTGCAGTATAATCGATCTGCAGTCGGCATCAAATAACGGTTATCTAAATTTTGTCAATAGTGGCTTGCGAAGAGAGCGTCGTTTCCTCTCGAAAAACTCCCTTTCAATTCACCAATCATTTCCTAACACTTGTGTGCTTATCGAACCTATCGGTAACAAATCTAGCAGCACGCTTCTAAATTGCTTATTGTCTTTCATTAATATGGCCTGATGGGGATCCCAAACACTCAAGAATGGGTCGTACTAACGTTTGATATGCTCCCTCCTTTATGGATGAGCTGCCCATTTCAAAAACCCTACCAATGAAACGAAGTGGTGCATTCTGTTTCCCGACTATCAAACTGACGTGTTCATTCCATTTCATAATACTTTGCAAAACTACATCCACATATTACATGATGTGACTGTGTCAAGCAGCTCACTACTAATGATGTAGCCTAGCGTTAGAGGATAGTATTTCCTACTAATGTTCAATATCTTACTTTCTTTTATATTTAGAACAAGTTACCATTCATCACATCCCTAGAAATTATGTGTAAGTCATCATGTCATGAGTTACGACAGATGGATACGACTCCTTCTCGTACACGACAACGTCATCAGTAAACCCCCATAAATTATTGTTCACCTTAACCCACTGATCGATTATACATATAGAGATCAAGAGTGTTACAGTCACACATCCCTGGAACACTCCAGGCGATACTCTTGTCTCTGATAAACACTCGCTGTCGCTATTAGTATTACTATTTCAATCACCTGAAAATTCTTCGAGCCACTAACCGATGTGGGAACGTAATTCGTATGCTCAAAATTTCGTCAGCAGTCTGCAATGGGGCACTGTGTCAAACGCTTTGTGGAAACCTAGTACTGTTAAATCTGCTTGTTTCTGTCCATCTATGTTTTGTGGGAGACGATCTTTAAAAGAGCTAACTGAGATTCGCACGAGCGATATTCCCTAAATCTGTTCTCCTTTGTTGACAGAAGCTTCTCTGTCTTAAGGATATTAATTGTATATTAATTCATAACATTTCTATAAGACAAATATGTAAAAGATATTGGTCAGTAATTACATGGGTCCCTTCTTATACCATCCTAACATGAAGGTACATGCTATTGTACTAGTGGTCCAGTGGTAGCGTGTTTGGTTAGTAATCTAAAAGTCATCGATCCATGGTTCGAAAGCCGCCACCGCTTAAATTTTGATTAATAATAAGCTTTGGCGCCCGAAGACTTCCAGTGTAAGTCAACTCCCTTGTTCTGTCAACGGCCTTGTGATAAAGGGCGGAGGAGTGGACAGAGGTTCCACGCACTC
Organism: Schistocerca serialis cubense; assembly: GCF_023864345.2. NCBI lineage: Eukaryota > Metazoa > Arthropoda > Insecta > Orthoptera > Acrididae > Schistocerca > Schistocerca serialis. The sequence continues at coordinate 216,179,217 of NC_064638.1, forward strand.
TCTTGTCCTAGGGGTGGTAAACTGCCCTAAAGGCGGAAGAAGCAGCAATCAACGGCTTGGGGATGCAGAAGGAAATGGAAACCAATGCAATAAAGACACATAACGTCTATCGACAGGAAATCTGGCCTGTAATTGAAAGATTTCACGACGATTACTCCTTCGGGAAAGATTTCAGGCTAGTATCCCATTCGGATCTCCGGGAGGGGACTGCCATTGGGGAGGTGACAATGACAAGAGAAAGTCAAGGGTAGTTTCAGAAATTAGAACAGCAAGACACTTAACATCAGTAATTGTGATCACGAAGTAAATGAAGTTACGGAACTCTGCTACTTAGACAGCAAAACAATCCATGGCGGACGGAGCAAGGACGACATAATGAAGTGGACAAGCACTGGAGAAAAAGGCATTCCTGGTCAAGAGAAGTCTACTGGTATCAAATGTAAGCCTAAATTTGAGTACGAAATTTCTGAGAATGTACATTTGGAACATAACACCGTGTGGTAGTGAAATATGGCTTGTGTGCAAACTGGTGCAAAAGATAATCGAGGCATTTGAGATGTGATGGTACAGAAGAATGTTGAAAATTAGGTGGAGTGACAAGAAGAAGTGACAGAATGACGGCAATAGTGTTAAGACAACAGAGAATACATTCCGTGGTACTAGAGGGAGCTTTGAATGGTAAAATCTTTACAAGAAGTCAGAGATAGGAATCCATCCAGCAAATAACTTATGTCGTACGCTGAAATTACTACTCTGAGAAAAAGAGCTTAGCAGAGGAGAGGAATTCCTGGCTCCATCAAAACCGTAAGAAAACTAATGACTCAAAAACAATTAAGATGATGTGTTGTGTTGATAGACAACAAAAGTTAGCCATAACCAGCTCACAGTTCAATACACAGAGTTCTAGAGAACTTCCATCTAGAATCAGGATCCGAAGATCGTTACAAAGTATTCGACAGAGAGGCTAACTGCACTACAGTACAGGTGCTTATAAGCGAAAGAACTCCATTAATTCATAAAATATGGAACAGACTAGAACTTCTTATACTTAAGAATATCACAAGATTCTGACGTGGCCTTCCATCCACTAAACAAGCGTACAGGAGCCTACAGTCTGGTGGACGAGGGTACAATCTTTAGCAGTACACAAAAAG